>NC_052316.1:18638853-18938853 GCF_016432855.1 Salvelinus namaycush
CCTACATTTGTGTAGCATATCCTATGCTACAGTAACATAAAGACCAAATTCGTGTCTAATTTATCTATCTCCATCTGGCTTTCCGGGGTCACCTTGATTTATTTATTATTATTGCAGCCTATCACTCGAATACTGTTGCTTTAAATCAGTGCACCGAAGCACACTCTCTCCAACTCCATTCAAATTGCATCCAAAATAGATAACCCTGTTCTATTGTGGGGCAAAAAAGTATTTAGTCAGCCACCAATTGTGCAGGTTCTCCCACTTAAAAAGATGAGAGGCCTGTAATTTTCATCATAGGTACACTTCAACTATGACAGACAAAATGAGGAAAAAAAATCCAGAAAATCACATTGTAGGATTTTTTATTTATTTATTTGCAAATTATGGTGGAAAATAAGTATTTGGTCACCTACAAACAAGCAAGATTTCTGGCTCTCACAGACCTGTAACTTCTTCTTTAAGAGGCTCCTCTGTCCTCCACTCGTTACCTGTATTAATGGCACCTGTTTGAACTTGTTATCAGTATAAAAGACACCTGTCCACAACCTCAAACAGTCACACTCCAAACTCCACTATGGCCAAGACCAAAGAGCTGTTTTTGCCCCACTGTATATAGTATATCACAAAAGTGAGTACACCCCTCACATTTAAAAAAAATATTTGAGTATGTCTTTTCATGTGACAACACTGAAGAAATGACACTTTGCTACAATGTAAAGTAGTGAGTGTACAGCTTGTATAACAGTGTACATTTGCTGTCCCCTCAAAATAACACACAGCCATTAATGTCTAAACCGCTGGCAACA
Source organism: Salvelinus namaycush (assembly GCF_016432855.1). Classification (NCBI taxonomy): domain Eukaryota; kingdom Metazoa; phylum Chordata; class Actinopteri; order Salmoniformes; family Salmonidae; genus Salvelinus; species Salvelinus namaycush. The sequence goes on from NC_052316.1 coordinate 18,639,663, forward strand.
AAAGTGAGTACACCCCTAAGTGAAAATATATATATACACACACACTGCTCAAAAAAATAAAGGGAACACTAAAATAACACATCCTAGATCTGAATGAATGAAATATTCTTATTAAATACTTTTTTCTTTACATAGTTGAATGTGCTGACAACAAAATCACACAAAAATTATCAATGGAAATCACATTTATCAACCCATGGAGGTCTGGATTTGGAGTCACACTCAAAATTAAAGTGGAAAACCACACTACAGGCTGATCCAACTTTGATGTAATGTCCTTAAAACAAGTCAAAATGAGGCTCAGTAGTGTGTGTGGCCTCCACGTGCCTGTATGACCTCCCTACAACGCCTGGGCATGCTCCTGATGAGGTGGCGGATGGTCTCCTGAGGGATCTCCTCCCAGACCTGGACTAAAGCATCCGCCAACTCCTGGACAGTCTGTGGTGCAACGTGGCGTTGGTGGATGGAGCGAGACATGATGTCCCAGATGTGCTCAATTGGATTCAGGTCTGGGGAACGGGCGGGCCAGTCCATAGCATCAATGCCTTCCTCTTGCAGGAACTGCTGACACACTCCAGCCACATGAGGTCTAGCATTGTCTTGCATTAGGAGGAACCCAGGGCCAACCGCACCAGCATATGGTCTCACAAGGGGTCTGAGGATCTCATCTCGGTACCTAATGGCAGTCAGGCTACCTCTGGCGAGCACACGGAGGGCTGTGCAGCCCCCCAAAGAAATGCCACCCCACACCATGACTGTCCCACCGCCAAACCGGTCATGCTGGAGGATGTTGCAGACAGCAGAACGTTCTCCACGGCGTCTCCAGACTCTGTCACGTCTGTCACATGTGCTCAGTGTGAACTTGCTTTCATCTGTGAAGAGCATAGGGCGCCAGTAATTTGCCAATCTTGGTGTTCTCTGGCAAATGCCAAATGTCCTGCATGGTGTTGGGCTGTAAGCACAACCCCCACCTGTGGACGTCGGGCCCACAGGTGGGGGTTGTTTGAGCAGACACATGCACATTTGTGGCCTGCTGGAGGTCATTTTGCAGGGCTCTGGCAGTGCTCCTCCTGCTCCTCCTTGCACAAAAGCGGAGGTAGCGGTCCTGCTGCTGGGTTGTTGCCCTCCTATGGCCTCCTCCACGTCTCCTGATGTACTGGCCTGTCTCCTGGTAGCGCCTCCATGCTCTGGACACTACGCTGACAGACACAGCAAACCTTCTTGCCACAGCTCGCATTGATGTGCCATCCTGGATGAGCTGCACTACCTGAGCCACTTGTGTGGGTTGTAGACTCCGTCTCATGCTACCACTAGAGTGAAAGCACCGCCAGCATATAAAAGTGACCAAAACATCAGCCAGGAAGCATAGGAACTGAGAAGTGGTATGTGGTCACCACCTGCAGAACCACTCCTTTATTGGGGGTGTCTTGCTAATTGCCTATAATTTCCACCTGTTGTCTATTCCATTTGCACAACAGCATGTGAAATTTATTGTCAATCAGTGTTGCTTCCTAAGTGGACAGTTTGATTTCACAGAAGTGTGATCGACTTGCAATTACATTGTGTTGTTTAAGTGTTCCCTTTATTTTTTTGAGCAGTGTATGTATATATATATATATATATATATATATATATATATATATATATATATATATATATATATATATATATATATATATATATATATATATAAATAAATAAAACAGTAGTCATTTGGGCTTTTTTGAGCTTGGGCTCATTAAAATGTTGTTAATGTAGTGCTCATTAAATGTATTTATTATATGGTTCATCAGGTTCAGGGAGGATCAGGTTTGAATGTTCATTCTGATCAAAGCTCTAATCAAATCCAGACATATTTATATGCTTTATAATGCTTTTGAATGACACTTCCTGTTTTGGTGGGAAATAACGGGTTACCTGGGGAAAAAGTGATTGATTCTCGGGATGGAACATTTTTTCATCAGGTGTAGGTGGGTGAGTAGGGGGCAATGCCGAGTGTAGTGTGTCACTGAGGAATAGGGGTGACCTGAAAAGAATGTGACACGGTCATCATAAGCTTGGTTTATTTGATAATTTAAAACAAGGTACACATACAAAGTTATGGACTTGATTACGAATCATTGGGGTTAAACAAAAAAAAAGGGTTATTTCCATTGTAGTCTACTTTCATGATAGCCTTTAGCAAGTTTGGAATATGTGGAAGGATTAAAAAAAACAGAAGCTAAAATGGAAGTCAATTCGGTTATTTAGTCATATAAAAAAAAAACAAATGAACAAGGAACACCTGTTAATTGAAATGCATTCCAGGTGACTACCTCGTGAAGCTGGTTTAGAGAATGCCAAGAGTGTGCAAAGTTGTCAGAGGCAAAGGGTGGCTATAGATTTTGATTTGTTTAACACTTTTTTTGGTTACTACATGATTCCATATGTGTTATTTCATAGTTTTGATGTCTTCACTATTATTCTACAATGTAGAAAATAGTCAAAATAAAGAAAAACCCTTGAATGAGTAAGTGTTCTAAAACTTTGGACCGGTAGTGTATACATGCTATACACAAAGGAATTATATTTGGTCATCATCCATGGGCTAGGAGGGATTGCTCACAGAAGCACACTGGCCATTAACCAGGATTTCACCTTCCTTTAAAAGCTACTCAGAGTGGGAATAGTTTTAACAGACAGAGGCAGACTATTCCACTCAGAGGCTCCTGAATATAAAAAGGTACCTTTCCCTGTCAGGCTTCTGAAACCACACACACACGTTAGATATCCTAGCTCTACTGTTGTGTGAATCTCTAACATGGGGAAAGTAGGACAGACAAATACCTAGGAGCTTGATCCTATGTACCAGACTAAGCTTGGTCTGTGTGATTCTTGACTCAACGGGCAGCCAGTTGAGCTCCTGAAATTGGCTACTACCAATATGAGTATGTGAGCTCAATCAACTTGTTCTGGGCTACCTGAAGCTTGCTTTTTAGTAGATAGTTGAGCATTCGAACCAGGAGGTGCTAGCATTGTCAAAATGCAATTAGATGAGAACATTTGCTAGCACTTTTTAAATATTTTTTTCAACAGCTTAGACTTCCTAGCCTTCCTACGTGTTTGTGGCAGAGACCTTACCTAGTAACTTAATAGCCATACATACTCCCCCCTCCCAGGTTGTCATCTAGTGTACATCCTAATTAATTAACTGCTGTTTTGGCTGTGAGTACCTCTCCTGCTAGCTGTACCCTGATGTATGAGGACTTGCTTAGTTTCATTTTGGACCCGAACAGAATTGCTTCTGTTTTGCAGAGGTGCAGAGATAGCTTGTTGTCTTTGTTGTTAGTGAGCTCTGCACTCAGTATACTTTCCAGTGTGGTTTGGTCATCTGCATAAAGAAACAGGTGACATGACATGAGCAAGCATCCTTTAAATCATGTATGTACAGCAGGAATAGCAGAGGCCCTAGCACACTCCCCTGTGGCATGCTACAGCTTATGGTTTTAGCCTCGGGGGGAAACCATTTACCTCAACCACTTGTTCCCTCCCCGACAAGTAGGACTTACCCCATTCAAGAGTAGTACTGCCCAACCCCAGAGCCTCTAGCTTGGCAAGTAGGATGCTATGATTAACTGCATCAAAAGCCTTCTGAAGATCAAGCAGCACCATTCCACATTTTGAAAGTTGTATAAACACATAGGCTTATAAAATAAAAAACATTTACTTACTTTTCATGGGAGACGCTAGATAAATGTAAAAAAGTTTCTGCTCCTCATCGCAAAGCATTATGATATCAAAGTTGCACATGCTGAATCGAAAGCAGTAGTCAAAAGAGTTAGTCTATACTGCTTTGGTGGAGGGGGAAATCCTTGCGGAGAGGGAGGATGATGATAAGGGTTCTACGGGTGGTAGAGTGCATCCCATAGACATGCAACTGGGAGAGGTAGTACTAAAGGCAAAATGGGAACAACAGAAATTAGAGCTTGAGCACAAGGAAAGGGAATGAGAACATGCAGCCAGACTAGAACAAGAAGAATGTGCGCATGCCATTCCATTCCATTGAAAGAGAGATGGAGCTGGAAGTACTCCGAATAAAGTCAGGCCATCCTGCACCCTCAACAGAGTTTGATCATGGTAAGAACAGCCTGCTTGTACCGCCTTTCAACGAAAAGGAGGTAGATATATATTTTACTCTGAGTGACTTGCTAAATCCCAAAAAATGGCTGCGAGATACTACATGGTCAAAAGTATGTGGACACCCCTTCAAATTAATGGATCGGCTATTTCAGCCACACCCGTTGCTGACAGGTATATAAAAATCGAGCACACAGCCATGCAATAACACCTTTCCAACAAGTCAGTTCGTCAAATTTCTGCCCTAGTCAACTGTAAGTGCTGTTATTGTGAAGTGGAAACGTCTAGGAGCAACAACGACTCAGCCTTGAAGTAGTAGGCTACACAAGCTCACAGAACGGGACCCCCGAGTGCTGAAGCGAGTAGCGAGTAAAAATCATCTGTCCTCGGTTGCAACACTCACTACAGAGCTCCAAATTGCCTCTGGAAGCAAGGTTAGCACAATAACTGTTCGTCGGGAGCTTCATGAAATGGGTTTCCATGGCCGAGCAGCTGCACACAAGCCTAAGATCACCATGCTCAATGCCAAGTGTCGGCTGGTGTAAAGCTCTCCGCCATTGGACTCTGGAGCAGTGAAAACGTGTTCTCTGGAGTGATAAATTACACTTCACCATCTAGCAAATCGACAGACGAATCTGGGTTTGGCGGATGCCAGGAGAACGCTACCTGCCCGAATGCATAGCACCAGCTGTAAAGTTTGGTGGAGGAGGAATAATGGTCTGGGGCTGTTCTTCATGGTTCAGGCTAGGCCACTTAGTTCCAGTGAAGGGAAATCTTAACGCTACAGCATACAATTACATTCTAGACAATTCTGTGCTTCCAACTTGTGGCAACAGTTTTGGGAAGGCCCTTTCCTGTTTCAGCATGACAATCCCCCCGTGCACAAAGCGAGGTCCATACAGAAATGGTTTGTCGAGATCAGTGTGGAACAACTTGGCCTGCACAGAGCCCTGAGCTCAACCCCATCGAACACCTTTGGGATTAATTGGAACACCGACTGTGAGCCAGGCTTAAACTTAAGGCCATGTAGTATATTTGGTCACTGCTCCTCCAAAGTGTTTTTGTGGGAAAAGCTCAGAAAGTGTACGCCGCTTTCTCTTTCGACCAGAGTTCAAATTAGGACACTGTTAAAACTGCTATCCTTCGGGCTTACGAATTGGTCCCAGAGGCTTACAGACAACAGTCCCGTAAATTATCTATCTGTTATATAATTATAAATATGCCATCAAAATGTTGAAAATCTGATTTCCCCCTTGCTGATCAGTGTCGGCTGTGCATCGACTGTGCTACAGTAGCGAATTAGATATCCGTTTACAAAACACAGGGTCGCTACAGTTATTTGTGGTCATAAACATTTTTTAGTTAACTCTATGAGGGGGGGGGTGTTGAATTTATTTTACAATACAAGGGGAGGGTCATGTGAAAAACAAATTTAGTTGGGGAGGGGAGTGCATTTCTTTTTTAATGACACCCCCCCAGTAAATTTCAATCTGTCACTAAGTCCTCAAAATGCTAGAAGTGTTTTTGGGAGTCATGCGACTCCCTCTCTCTTTCTGGGTGTGTTCTGAAGATATAAAATGGACCAGTAGGCCCATGTTCTCTCTAATCAGACAAGGATGAGGTCTTCTTCCTCAATGCCCAACAGGTGAGGCAGCCTGGGCATTGACATAGAACACCATCAGATAATCAAAACTGAAACTGTCTGATGTTTCACTTTACAGTGTGCTATTTGTTAACGGTGATGTACACATTATTTTGATGTTGTTGCTCACACTACTGCAAGAGGAGACATTTTGTAAGTGAATGAGGACCACCTGCCAACAGATATGACGGAACTGTGGTGGAAAGTTCAGTTGTCCGTCTGTGTGATGTTTACTGTTGAATCTAATGTGGTTTCAGTTGGTCAGCAGATTGAAACCATGTGCAAACCGACACTATAGCTGACAACAGCCTCACTTATTTACTCTAGATTCTAGTGAAAGGTAATGTTGCCCCCTAGAGGTAAAAAATACATAAGAGCCCTTTACAGGCCTATATAAATCTCTTCACACAAGGCTATTACTTGAATAACCATGTTAGGGTTGTGGCGATAAACTATCTTTCAAGGTGACTGCAGGTTACAGATCTCATCAACAACTTTCCTTGTCACCTGACATCACAAGGGTGCAAGAACCAGTAGGGCCAAAAGGGCAACAACCTGAGTGTTGAGGTTAATCTAAAGTTAAGTGGCTTCTTTTGACACTCAAGATGAGAATAGCACACACAACAGTCTTACCTCAGAGTTCTCCCTGAGTGATACATTCCCAAGTGTCTATAAGAGAACACATAACAGAATAAATAAAGAAGCTATAGTAGTACAGTATGTGTTTTTGTTAAGGATTTAGTTGAGGAACACATCAGGAAATCATTTAGGTTGCCACCACCCCAGCTCTTTGGATGACTGCAGGGTACAAATCTCATCAACTGACCTCTGTCCTCAAAAAATGGCTAAAACCATTTGGATCAAGACCCTTAACTCCAGATTAACATCACAGTCTAAGTGTATTCATTCAACACTCAGGATAAGAAGAGTAAGTAGAGTCTTACCTCAGAGTTATCCCAGAGTCATAGATTCCCATTGTCTAGAAAAGAACACAAATAGAGAATGGAATAAATAAAGATGCCATAACAGTACTATTCAGTATGTGCTCCTTTAAGTCAAGGAAAGCATCAGGAAATCCTTTAGGTCTCCACCACCCCAACTGGGTGTCAGGGTGACTGCAGAGTACAGCTCTCATCATCAACTTCCCTTGTTACATTAACAGTGAGTTCACTTATCTTAATTTACATTCAACACCCTGGATAAAAAAAAGAGTGAGTCTTACCTCAGGTAATACGTCCCCACAGTATCTATAAAGAGAACACAAAACAAATGTATTTAATGAATAATTGCGAGCTAAGAATCGTATTCAATGAAAATATATTACACCATAAACAGTTATAAAATCTATTAGAATATATCCATTCACTCCTGCTATAAGAAACAGCTCAAACCTCTAAGAAAGATCTTTATTTTGGTTTTAAATAGATTTACAAACCAAAAATAAAATTAAAAATACAAACAAGAAAAAAATACAACAAGTGAGCATCAAAATATTCAGATTGTATACAGTCTTTGAAGCAGAGGTGATAGGTTGCAGGGGACAGTTGTCCACACACAGTGAGAGGCTGTGGTGAGATTCACTTCGATGTGAAAAAGTTTGTGGTTTTGTTTTCCTTACTAACATCGGGGGTCCCTCGGTGATGCCACCACCAAAAAGAAAGTCTGCATGGATGGGAAGGAAGGTAGCACATTGGGAGGAAACACAGTAGATGATGAAAATGGCAACTTCACAAAATGAAATCCCACTTCCTTAAAACAAAATGGGGGTTGTTCACAAAACGCAACAGCCATATGTAGAATGTAAAAACAGTTACGAATTCCTGATTAGATTGATGTATACATGCTTTATACTCAAGATGTTAACACAAAGAGTACATTTTCCCCCCAGTAAATCACCTATTTTCCTCTATTGGAAAAATACAGTAGAATACCCATGTTTCTTAATTGAAAAAATATAAAATGGTGGTAAATGTACTACTAAGTCTAATGAATAACCCCCATGATATGGTGTTTAAAACAAAAGGTCAAGAATCAGAGCACTAAGTACATGTAAGGGGAAAAAAACAGTTGCTCTCACCTTACTCATTTTGAAGTAGAAGACTATATCAAAACAAGCCCACTCAACTTAGTTATAACGGAGTATATGGGAACCAAGTGTTTTCCTCCAGCCCTATACCGAGCCGGACACTGGCATGCTAGTGGGATGGCTGTATGACCTAAACTCAACATCCCTAGCATTCTTACGATGGGAAATGCCCTTCTCTCAAACTTCCCATCAAATAGTCAAGGCGTAACGATGAATGAGCATTTACACACTACTGAAGCAACACAAACGTGGGGTTGTGTTAAATACGGTTAAATAGTTTGTATTTAATGTGGCAAATCCTGTGTGATGGACCACTTCCATTGCGAGCACTTCTACAGACATATGTTAAGTAAAGTGACTGAGGAGTTTAAGCAAATCAGCTAATTCAAAATCGCTTATATGCAAGACATCAGTTACAGACTTGCCATAGGGACTGATGTTGAGTTAATGCAAACATTTTCTCGTAGCAAAGCATTCCTCCACTACATTTGAATAAAATAATGACCCACCACCCAAACATGCATATACACACATTGAGACAATTATTCCTCAACTCCCATCTTTAAGTGATCAGTGGTGAGGAATTCCAGGAGGTAGTGATCAGAGTTAGGAGCTGTGTATTTAACCCAGTTGTTCAGGCCATGGGTAAAAAAAAACTAACAGCTCAGATCACTGCCTTTCTGTACTTGCCTACGGAGCAGCAAGAGGAAGTGCCCCTTCCTAACTTCAGGCTATACTCAAACCCTACACCTGTTTTTTTGGCCCTCCCACCCCTATAGGAGGGCAAGTCAAAGCTCTTCTCTGTCCTGGCACCCCAATGGTGGAACCAGCTTCCTTTGAAGCTATGACAGCAGAGTCCCTGCCCATACTCCTCACCACAACAATATATATATAACTTTATATATATATATATATATATATATATAAAACTTTATATATATATATATATATATATATATATATATATATAAATAAAACAAAATGTGTGTCTAGCACTGACTTGGCTACCTTATTGAGGAAAATGTACTTACTATGACTCAGATGTGGTGCCACCTAGCTATCTTAAGATGAATGCACTAACTAAGTCACAGGTAGCCTAGTGGTTAGAGCGTTGGACTAGTAACCGAAAGGTTGCAAGATCAAATCCCCGAGCTGACAAGGTAAAAATCTGTTGTTCTGCCCCTGAACAAGGCCTGTTCCTAGGCCGTCATTGAAAATAATAATTTGTTCTTAACTGACTTGCCTAGTTAAATGAAGGTAAAATAAAACAGTGGATAAGAGTGTCTGCTAAATGACTAAAATGTATGAGGTCTCCAAAAGAGTACACCAGCATCAAAACATCAACTGTCTGCAATATGCCCTTATCATTACAAACCACCAAGTCATACAGTAAAACTTGGCTCTGGAGCGGCAGACAGTTGTGAGCAACCCCAGACCCAATAGTGAAATGTCAGGGGTCCCCTTAACCTCAGAAAGATTCATGTGACAGGCAGGCCGGCATCACAAGGCTGTCAACCAGGTGAGAGGTCACCAAGTTCAGATGAACACTACTATCTCAGGGCTCTCTCTCCACACTGCCTCGGTGTCTGAATACACACTCTACAGGAGACAGAGCCCTTACCCAAAACTTTAGAAAGCAAGCGGTCATTGAGAGCAAACCATGGGAATCATTTGTAGAGCTAGCATTAGCTCTAACACTCCACAAACAGACAGGAAAATAAAAACACCAGAAACAAAAAGGACAAACTAAATCTGTAGCTTTCTTTCAAAATGCATCTGGGTTTAGCGTGCAGGTGTGGCTGCACTGCTGTGGGGGGGGGTTGGAGTATGAGCTCAGTTTAAGGGGGGGGGGGGGGGGGGGGGGGGGGGGGTGACGGGGGAGAGGAAGGGGTAGTGAGGCGATGGTGGGTCGTCAGGACTCCTCGGTTCCCGAGTCATCTTCGTCATAGCAGCAGTCCTCGTCATCATCCTCGTCTTCGTCCTCCAGGTCCTCGTCATCATAGTAATCGTCGTAGAAGAGGTTGGAGCCCTCATCGGGGGGCGGGGCGCGGGTGCGGACGCAATACTCTGCCAGGGTTGTGGGCACCTTCACACCGTCACGCTCAGCGTCTGCTTTGGTGGCGTGGACCTGCTTCCTGTTAGAGACAGGGAAGAGACATGGTGAGGGCTGGATAACAGGGACATCCGTCAACTGTGGAGGTGGTAAAGGGTGTACCTGATGGTTTGCGTATACTCTCTGTTCTCACACTTAATGTGTCTGCGCATGTGTGTGCCTACATAATGATCGTGTTGCTCTCTCTGTGCCTGGCCTTGCTCTTTGTGTGCCATATGATACATCTGTGTGTGTGCGCGCGCCCACCTGATGATCTCTGCGTACTCTCTGTCCTTGCCCTTGCTGTCTCTCCACTTGCGGTACATGACGGAGGCGTCCACGTTGGCTGGAGAGAAGGTGTTGGGCTCGTTGAGCAGAGAGATCACACTCAGCAGGATCGTCCTAAGAGGGAGAGTGAAGGAGAGAGGGAGGGAAAGACCGTGAAGGAACAGAAAGAGAGAGAGAGATGGAAATGAGTCAACACCAGGGTTATTAGAGGCAAAGCAGCCAATCAGCTAAGTCAATTTGCTCCTGCGTGGCTGATTGACATCAGACTGTTCTGACAGCAGCTAATCTGACACACTGTGATGGATGGACACAACAGACACTATTGTTTGTTGTAGGGGTGTGAATATTGAAACAACATTTAGAACAAAATCCTTAACCGAAACGTTTTCACACAGGGCGGTTATCACATAACTACTAACAGGTTCTGATCATCATCATAAAGTGACATTGAAATGTAACAAATACATAATGCAACAACGCTGTAACGTTAGTAGGAGGAGATAAGCATCTTAAATGATTTGCCACAGATATAAAGTGCTCCGCACATCAACGTCGTTGGATAAATGGCAGAGCGAGACAGGGAATCGACAGCAGCGAAGTATTGTATGACAATACTGAGAAGTTAAATGAAAAGGAGGTGAGGTGAGCTACAGTGGCAGTACATGTGCAATGCTTAACCATCTGAAAGGGAGGCACCGTGACCCAACCCGTTGCTGGCAGCCTAGCGATAAAGGACAGAGAGACAATATCACACCGCTGATTACAGTTGATATGCAGCCATTGTCAATGGTAGAGGACGTCGGTGTCACTGCATATCTAGAACAAGACGCCATGTCAAATAACGGCGAAGGCCTGGACGGAGAAATGATTGCTCTGCAAGTACAAATCGCGAGCTCTCAAACACCATGCGTGGCATTAAACAACAGATTGTTGGACATCTATGAACACGCGGTCATACATCACTGCAACAAGCCATAACATTGATGAAAAGTGGGACATGAAGTCCCATGTACTGACAACTGAGGTCAAGGAGGAGGGACAGCAGAGAACCTAAAACAGCATTGTTGAGTGGGAGACAACAGTGAGGTGAGCGCCGTCTGGTAAGTAACCAGGACTGCAGTAGATTGAACTGCATTGTACCCTAGCAGTCATACGCAGGACAATATCTGAATTTGTAATTTTATGATTTTTCTTATATATATATTTTTTAAATGGCCGTTTAAACGTTAAGAACAATTGTACGTTTGTCAAATCCCTAGTTTGTTGTCGTTGGGAAGCCTACACCTGGCTAATAAACAAAAGAAGACAGGTCCACTGATGGTGTCTGGTGGCGTAGCCTAGGCAAATGTCACCTCAGAACCAAACATGGTGGAGACGAAGGTAGCAACAGCTGAATGAATGATTCAAATGAAGAGGGAGGCAGCGAGTCAAAACTTGTGATATGACTGTATACAGCATTCTCGCTCCACTCCAACTTTTTCACACCCGTGGTCTCGGTCTCTGGGCAAAGACACGTGAGGCTACTGTAGTTGCCGCGCTGCCGAGGAGACACAATTTACAAATTATATATCCGTCTGCGTGTGTGACAGTGTGTCTGTGTGTAGTAGTAAACTCATGAAAAAAAAATAAACATCCTCTGGTGTGGCGGACAGCTGCATTAAGTACTGCAGTGCATCTCCTCCTCATGGACTGCACCTAGATTTGCCCGTTTTTGCTGTGAGATGTTACCCCACTCTTCCACCAAGGCACCTGCAAGTTCCCAGACATTTCTGGGGGGAATGGCCCTAACCTATCCTCCGATCCAACAGGTTCCAAACGTGCATAACGGGATTGAGATCCAGGCTCTTCGCTGGCCATGGCAGAACACTGACATTCCTGTCTTGCAGGAAATCAGCCATACTGCTCGTTCTGTACGTGGTGGCATTGTCATGCCAGGATGAGCCTGCAGGAAGGGTAACACATGAGGGAGGAGGATGTCTTCCCTGTAACGCACAGCGTTGAGATTGCCTGCAATGACAACAAGCTCAGTCCGATGATGCTGTGACACACCGCCCCAGACCATGACGGACCCTCCACCTCCAAATCGATCCTGCTCCAGAGTATAGGCCTCGGTGTAACACTCATTCCTTCGACGATAACCGCAAATCCGACCATCACCCCTGGTGAGACAAAACCACGACTCGTCAGTGAAGAGCACTTTTTGCCAGTCCTGTCTGGTCCAGCGAGAGTGGGTTTGTGCCCATAGGTGACGTTGTTGCCGGTGATGTCTGGTGAGGACCTGCCTTACAACAGGCCTCCACCCCTCAGTCCAGCCTCTCTCAGCCAATTGCGGACAGTCTGAGCACTGATGGAGGAATTGTGCGTTCCTGGTGTAACTCGGGCAGATGTTGTTGCCATCCTGTACCTGTCCCACAGGTGTGATGTTCGGATGTACCGATCCTGTGCAGGTGTTGTTACACGTGGTCTGCCACTGTGAGGACGATCAGCTGTCCGTAGGCGTCTCGGTACGGATATTGCAATTTATTGCCCTGGCCACATCTGCAGTCCTAATGCCTACTTGCAGCATGCCTAAGGCAAATTCACACAGATGAGCAGGGAGGGACCCTGGGCATCTTTCTTTTTGTGTTTTTCAGAGTCAGTAGAAAGGCCTCTTTAGTGTCCTAAGTTTTCATAACTGTGACCTTAATTGCCTACCGTCTGTAAGCTGTTAGTGTCGTAACGACCGTTCCACAGGTGCATGTTCATTAATTGTTTATGGTTCATTGAACAAGCATGTTTAAACCCTTAACAACAAAGATCTGTGAAGTTATTTGGATTGTTCCGAATAACTTTTGAAATACAGGGTCCTGAAAAAGGGCCGTTTCTTTTTTCGCTGAGTTTGTGTGTGTGACAGTGTGTCTGTGTGTAGTAGTATGTGTGTGACCGTGTGTCTATGTAGTAGTAGTAGTAGTAGTAGTAGTAGTATTATTATTATGTGTGAGTGAGTGATAAAAAACATGGAAACAAGTAAACGGAATGAAATCAAAGTGTAAAAAATAAGTGTTTGATAAATTCCACATTGTTACTAACAGTCAACCACATTTCAAAGATGAGGAAAAGCAGTGAAGTGAGAGAATGATCAGTGTGAGGGAGAGAGAACTGCTGTGTACCTGACGTTCTGCGTGGGGTTCCATCTCTCAGAAGCCAGTTCTCCACTCTGGGGGTCGTCCACAGGGGGGTGCAGGATGGAGATACACACGTCCCCATTCTACAGAAACACTTGCACACGTCAGTTACCAGTAATACATTAACCATCTATAAAACGCACTACCTAGGCCATAGCCCAATGATATGACAGCAGCAAAGAATTAAAACGTTCTAATAGAAGATAACAAATCAAAGCAATCAAGAGAAAAGGGACATTGGACTATTATGTAGGGGAACCCCCCCAGCCCCCCCCCCCCCAAAAAGAGGTGATTGTGTAACAATGACAGTGTTGTGCTGTCTCTTACCTCATAGATGTTGGGGTGCCACATCTTGGTGAGGAAGCGGAAGGCCGGAGGAGAGTAGGGATAGTCGATGGGGAACTTGATCCGAGCCTGAGAGAAGAGGGGGAAGTGCACACCAATTAGTGATGCAAAAGGTAGAGGCCAGTTGAGTAAGGTGTAAGAAAATACCTCTGGTCAAATGCCTTGTCATGGCTACTTTATTTAGGCCCGTCTTAGCTCGGTACCAGATCAGTATGCACTTTAGCCAACTCCCCTATGGTGTCATGCCATAGACATTGGAGTGGCAACTAGGGCTACCTTTCTACTTACAGTACCAGTCAAAAGTTTGGACACACCTACTCATTCAAGGGTTTGTCTTTCTTTTTACTAATTTCTACATTGTAGAATAATAGCGAAGACATCAAAACTATGAAATAACACAAATGGAATCATGTCGTACCCAAAAAAGCGTTTAAATCAAAATATATTTGATATTCTTCAAAGTAACCACCCTTTGTCTTGATAACAGCTTTGCACACTCTTGGCATTCAACCAGCTTCACCTGGAATGCTTTTCCAACAGTCTTGAAGGAGTTCCCACATATGCACTTGTTGGCTGCTTTTCCTTCACTCTGCAGGCCAACTCATCCCAAACCATCTCAATTTGGTTGAGGTCAGGGGGATTGTGGTCATCTGATGCACCACTCCATCACCCTCTTTCTTGGTCAAATAGCCCTTACACAGCCTGGAGGTGTGTTGGGTCATTGTTCTGTTGAAAAACAAATGATAGTCCCACTAAGCCCAAACCAGATGTGATGGCATATCGCTGCAGAATGCTGTGGTAGCCATGCTGGTTAAGTGTGCCTTAAATTCTAAATAAAATCACTGACAGGGTCACCAGCAAAGCACCCCCACACCTCCTCCATGAACCACACATGCGGAGATCATCCGTTCACATACTCTGCGTCTCACAAAGACAACGGTTGGAACCAAAAATCTCAAATTTGGACTAATCAGACCAAAGGACAGATTTCCACCGGTCTAATGTCCATTGCTCGTGTTTCCCAAGCAAATCTATTCTTCATATTGGTGTCCTTTAGTAGTGGTTTATTTGCAGCAATTCGACCATTGAGGCCTGATTCACGCAGTCTCCTCTGAACAGTTGATGTTGAGATGTGTCTGTTACTTGAACTCTGAAGCATTTATTTGGGCTGTAATTTCTGAGGCTGGTAACTCTGATGAACTTATCCTCTGCAACAGCGGTAATTCTGGGTCTTCCTTTCCTGTGGCAGTCCTCATGAGAGAGTTGAGCGCTTGAAGATTTTTGCGACTGCACTTGAAGAAACTTTCAAAGTTTTTGAAATTTTCCGGATTGACTGACCTTCATGTCTTGAAAGTAATGATGGACTGTCATTTCTCTTTGCTTATTTGAGCTGTTCTTGCCATAATATGGACTTGGTCTTTTACCAAATAGGGCAATCTTCTGTATACCACCCCTACCTTGTCACAACACAACTGATTGGCTCAAACGCATTAAGGAAAGAAACTCCAAAAATGTACTTTTAGGAAGGCACACCTGTTAATTGAAATGCATTCCAGGTGACTACCTCATGAAGCTGGTTGAGAGAATGCCAAGAGTGTGCACAGCTGTCATCAAGCCAAAGCGTGGCTACTTGAAGAATCTCAAATATATTTTGATTCGTTTAACACTTTTTTGGTTACAACATGATTCCATATGTGCTATTTCATAGTTTTGACATCTTCACTATTATTCTACAATGTAGAAAATAGTACAAATAAAGAAAAACCCTGGAATGAGTAAGTGTCCAAACTTTTGACTGGTACTGTATGTCATTGAGAACGGATCTCTCACAATGATACCCAGCGTAATAAAAATGGGTGAATAGGCCTAGTTAGAGTTCTATTTATTTTATTTTTTTTCTACAGCGGACCGACTGACAGATATGGAATCCCCTGGTTAATTGACTCCAGAGCTTGGTGCTTTAACAGCAAACAGACAGGCTGAAAAGCTGAGGATATTCTATCCTCTTTTCTAAATGTAATCCAAAACTGATATGTGGCAATACTGTGTCCACGCTGTATTAAGTAGCAAGGATCATCTAGCCAACACAACATTAAATACAGATAGTGGTTTTGAAGTGACCAGACTGCTGTGTAAATTCAATCATAGATGGTGAACAGCACAGGCCTAACTAATGAGTGTGTAACTGGATTCACCAGGCCTTCTGTGGTAGTGTTCTGTATAGTGTGTACAGGCTGAGTGAAAAGACCATAGTGATTGTGTTGTGTGTTTGGTAGACATTGTTGGGGTTGTCCCCCAGCTCTCATCACCAGACAAGCCACTACTCACCATCCCCCCAGTAGACCCCCTCTAGTCTCCCCCCAGTAGACCCCCTCTAGTCTCCCCCTACTCCGCTGACACACACCATGAATCCCAGTGGCGAGTAGAGCATGGTACCCCTCCCATTCCTCCGAGGCTCACGGTTCACCAGTGGGGGGGGGGGTCGTTCTTTACCTCTCACACATAAACTAATGACAAAGGCAGGCACATACACCACACAGTCTGCTGATCCTCCCCCTCTGCCACCCCCTGCCCACACTCGCTGATTCGGCACGGTCAGCTGGTGATCCCCATGCTGAGCCAACTGCCACGAAGGGGAGCGGGTGGGGGCTGGGTGTGTGGGTGTTGGGGAGGGTGGGAACATGTACTGGTGGGGGGGGGGTTGTCCACAAACTCCACACAAGCCTACGGCTTTCCTAACATTACACTGTTACTTAGGCCTAATGCTGATTGCATTGTACGAGCCAGTAGTGACTAGTAAATTGAACAGGAAGACATTGCCATATCTACCAGGTCCATACAACAACAAGTCCAGAGTGGAAACCCTGACAGGCCGAATAGAATTCTGTTTGCTTTTAAAGTCTGGCGCCCTGCCTCTGAACTGGCTCGGGTCCAGAATGACTGGGGTTCACGCCAACACTCCACATACAGACAGCGAGAGACAGGCAACAACAGCCTTGTAGCTTACATACCAGCCTAGCTCCAACAGTTCAGTGAGGACCAGTGTTTATGCAGAGCTCCGTAAGGTGAGCTCTGAGCGCAATATTCAAGCAATCGGCTTATTAAAAGGGGGTACTGCATTTCACCACGTGCCTTATTGGAGGGCCTTTAACACTTTCTCTGCCCACAGAGCCACAACATAGATCTCAATAATAATTTAAATTAAAAAACTCATACCACAGAGCTTCTAAACCCAGAGGCACAACATCACAAGACTTCCGGGAACACTTGCGAAACAGACCAAGCAGGCCAGGGTCTGAGAAGTGAAAAAGCATTCTGTAGTTGTTAATTTTCTTAAAATCTAAAAGCCACAACCTAGATTCGAGCCAATGTCTAAAGTAGTCGAACATGTTATTACACCAACCTCGTGACAAATTGACAACTTTGAATTAGTCCAAAACAACTTTAGTAGTGCCTTTGATTTGACGGTCTGCACATGCGCAGCTCGGCGCGAGACGACCATTAGACCCGATGACATGTTTCTGCACATGAGCTTAGCTAGCCAACGTCGCCATGACCGTCACCTAGAAGTGTGATTGGGGATTTCTATTGGAGAAGCAGTTTTACCCGATCTTCATACTGTACCGTCTGTCTTTGATCATACTCTGCCCAAAATAGACTACTTGATCATATGAATGGAACAAAAAGACACACCCAACCAACATAACTCAGGCCTTTATTTATTTGCATGAGTTAAATAAAACATAGAAAATGGCTGATCCAGGCTTGGTTAGAAAGAGAGAAAGATAAGGGAAATAGGAAAAGGAGGGAGGAAGGGTGTGTCCTCCACAGAAAGCACTGACTTGGCACTGTCGCCCTGCATGCCACTCACACAGCCCATGGCAGGCAGGCTGCACTCACAGGCAGGGAGGGAGGGAACTTTCCATGGCAGCAGAGAGAGCTGAATCCCCTGAATTGCCTGCAAAACTGACACCAAGCCTAGCGAGAGAGCAACACACACACAAAGAGAGAAATAGAGAGAAAGAGGGCAGTGGAGTGACTGGGCTTAAAAAGTTGGCCTTGCTCATTCCCTCTGCTGCACCATGCCTACCTCATCAAGAGCATCCCAAGGAGGAGCCAAACAAAGAGAGACTCAGAATAGGGACATTTGCTCCATTTCTCTCCCTAATTCTGAACGCTACACACACTCCCTCTCTTCCTCTATAAATATCCCCTCCATGCCTGCGAGGCTCGACTGTCTCTCAGATCACATAGCCATGCCACAGTGACACACCCTAGCCCGTAGCCCCAGAACGGAGCTCCTCAGTGCACACCCAGCCTCTCCTCTCCTGGCTGCTCAGCTCCATGTCTCTTTGAAGTGAGGCTCTCCTGAGAGCCCTGTGGAAACAAGCAGCAGCTGCTTTTAAGTATCACCCAGTAACAGGTACAGAACTGGGAGGACGTGTCGCTGCTTCAGTCAGCCAGGCAGGAGGAGGAGGAGCGGCTGGCAAAGGGAAAGCAAGAATATTTAGAGCAGAACTGCTAGGCTCAGCATCTACCTAGTAACCTACCAAGCCCATGTTTGTTTGAACATGCTCCTCCCTGCGCTCTTGCCACACTCTCCTTCTCATAGGATTTGAACAGAGTTAAAGTGATGCTCCACAGCTTTGGTATAATTTCAGCCAGTAGTTTTGAAAGTAGTGCTCACGAGGCAAAATGGTTCCCGAAAATTGTGTAATACATCATCCATTTCGTATCACACATACGCTTTTTATTTTTTGGGTTGCAATTGGTATGATATGTTTCGAATTCCATTTGTAAATGCTTAGGATCCTGGACTGCATCTTGAAGAGCTTCCGTGGTTAAAACAGGTAACCTCGACACTGGAGCAGGGCAGTGGATTACATTTGCCCCCGCAGGTGGAGATGTAAATGAAGAATAAAACGGATACATTTTCTACTCTTTCAAAAGCTCTGTCTAGGATGGTGACCTAAACACCTGGGTGGCAAAGCCAGTCAGGAAGAACAAACACACCTTGTTGAGGGAGGTTGGAATCAGGGCAAAGTAAACCAGGTCAGCTAAAGCAACCTAAACCCTAACAGAACGAATCATTATGTTCTTCCCAACGCACCACCTTCCCCTGTCTGCAGACCCCCCCTTCTACCAGTCCCCAGGTGCTCTCTTTCTCTCTCCTATTCTCCCTCGGATTCCCTCTCTCCAGGTTGCTCAGTGTGAATGAAAAGGAACGTGTCCTTGAGAACAGCAGTGCACCGCGCACACACATACATTCTAGCCCACAACACGTGTATGAAACGAGGTGCTGTAGATTATCCTGCCCAGACCCAACAGGGTCCTGCCTCATTAACAAAACCTTTTCAGTGTGGGGGAGAGGAGGAGGAGAAAGAGGAGGAGGAGTAAGAGGAGGAAAAGTACTGGCACAGGCAGAGTACACTACACCAGAACCACTGTCAAGACTGAACAGCAGTCCACTTCACTAACACAATTTGCCTAATCAGAGGCTGCCAACAAACTTGACACGAAGAGGAGGGCATGCCAAAACCCAGACCTTTAGTATTAGAAGAAGACAAGAATGCAGCAACACTGCACAAATCTTCTACTATTAGGCTCACTGAGAAACGAGTGAACTAAATGTGCTGTGGACCAAGGCACCAAGAATTATTCACCTTTTCTGATACAAAGCATTACTGGTAGGTCTAATTCCCATGGAAGTAGGCTAAATTAGGGATTTGTCCATGTAGGAGAGACATTGTATTTGCAAGTCCCTTTCATTCAACCTGATTCAGTCTAGCAATATCTGGAAATATACTAAACTAGTCCAATGTTGGCCTATTTCTGAAAAAAGCAAAAGCTGAAACAGGCTGCCTATCAAATGGGGCCCAGTTCTCTTATCCCAGGCTAGAAACATGTAAGCACATGATCATGATGAGGCTGACCATTGGAAGGTGTACTGTCTGACTCGACCTCTACATGGGCCCCCATTCACTTCATGGCATGCTTGCTTTTCACAAGGCCCCCAGGGGACCAGCCCGAGCGGGGCCAGGAATGGCACTGCCTCGCTCTCCCTTTATCTCTCTCACTCCTACTCCCAGCTCTTATTTCTGTGTGACAGAGTCAGGCAGCCAGAGGAGGAAACATGACTCCAGCAGCCCAGACAGGACAGCCCAGCCCCGTGCAGGCCTCCTCCTCCTCCTCCGATCACCAGCCTGAGGCCAGGAGACTGCCACCACAGTCACAGCAAGGTTCTGAATACTGTGTGTCTCAATTGACTGTCAATGTTACATTACGTCATGTTACGTTGAACAAAACTAGTGTGCTCTCCACTTTGCGAGTGACTGACATGACCAAGTGGTTTTTAAATTGTATTGTGCAACATTAATTTTGAAATACACCATTAAAACACTGGATGGAAATCTAAAAATAAAATGTCTTTCTCGAATGGTCGGGGTTTGCATTTCTCAACCACACCAAGTGTGGTTCCCGTCACCCTCATCAGTGCTGACATTCCACTAACCCTAGGCTCTTAACACTGTCGTGGCATAGGCTTAAACTTAGCTTACATCTAATATATTTTCTAGCTAGTGTAATTCGTGGCAGAATTCTCACACTTCAACATGTAGATGACCTCATGGTTGAGGAAGTGTATGGATGATGCCACTCAAAAGGAAGTAGCAGAGCTAGAGCAATTCCTCTTGTCATGACAGCCTTTGAACTCCAAGCAAAACATCATGCACTTCTCAAAGCTGAAAGGCTCTGCTGTTAAAAGAAAAAAAGGGGGCAGTCTTTGGCCTACTCTGCTTGAGGGATGTGTTGTTGACTATGAGAGTGAAGGGTTGGCTGGCTGTTGTAGTGGAAGGTTGCCAGGGACAGCTAAGCTAATGTGATTGCTGGTGTGTTAATGAAGGGTTGGAGAAGACAATGTAGTCCCCAAGAAGAAGAGCGAATATGAAGATGGAGGTGACAAAGTGATTATGTAGAAAAGACTGCATCTTGATGGGCAGTGCAGATCTCCCCTGAGCTTCCAGCCCAGGCAGTGGTCATTCTGCCCTCTGTCCCTGCCAGGACAAATTCTCTGGCCAGGTGACTTGGCTCCCTGGGTAGAAGCTGTTAAGGAGCCTTTGACCTAGACTTAGCGCTCCGATACCGCTTGCTGTACGGTAGTAGAGAAAACAGTCTATGACTAGGGTGGCTGGAGTCTTTGACACTGCCTGGTAGAGGTCCTGGATGGCAGAAAGCTTGGCACCAGTGATGTACTGGGACGTAAGCACTACCCTCTGTAGCACCTTGCGGTCGGATACCGAGCAGTTGCCATTCCAGGTGGTGATGCAACTAGTCAGGATGCTCTTGATTGTGCAGCTGTAGAACTTTTATAGGATCTGAGAACCCATGCCAAATCTTTTCAGTCTACTGAGGAGGAATAGGCATTGTAGTGCCCTCTTCACGACTGTCTTAGTGTGTTTGGATCATGATAGTTTGTTGGTGATGTGGACACCAAGGAACTTGAAGCTCTAGACGAGCTCTACTAAAGACCCGTTGATGAGAATGGGGCCGTGCTCGTTCCTCCTTTTCCTGAGTCCACGATCATCTCCTTTGTCATGATCACGTTGAGGGAGAGGTTGTTGTCCTGGCACCACACTGTCAGGCCTCTGACCTCCTCCCTATAGGCGGTCTCATTGTTGCCGGTGATCAGGCCTACCACCGTTGTCGTTGGCAAACTTAATGACGGTGTTGGAGTCGTGCTTGGCCACACAGTTGTGGGGGAACAGGGAGTACAGGAGGGGACTAAGCACGCACCCCTGATGGGCCCCCCATGTTGAGGATTAGCGTGGCAGATATGTCGTTGCCTACCCTTACCACCTGGGGGCGGCCCGTCAGGAATTCCAGGATCCAGTTGCAGAGGGAGGTGTTTAGTACCAGGGTCCTTAGCTTCGTGATGAGCGCCTTAAAAGCGGCAGCTATACCCTTTAGCTCAGTGCAGATGTTGCCTGTAATCCATGGCTTCTGGTTGGGGTATGTACGTACGGTCACTGTGGGGATGACGTCATCGATGCAGTTATTGATGAAGCCGGTGACTGATGTGGTATAGTCCTCAATGCCATCGGATGAATCCTGGAACATATTCCAGTCTGTGCTAGAATCAGCCCTGTAGTTTAGCATCTGCGTAATCTGACCACTTTCATATTGAGTGAGTCACTGGTTCTTCCTACTTTAGTTTTTGCTTGTAAGCAGGAATTAGGAGGATAGATATTATGGTCAGATTTGCCAAATGGAGGGTGAGAGAGAGCTTTGTGCAGGTCTCTGAGTGGAGTAAAGGTGGTCTAGAGTTCTTTCCACAAGGTAGTTGTGTGATCCAGCAAAGAGTGTTTGCCATGGCAAATATATAAATGAAGACAGAACTTGGCTGAATATCTACACATTGGCAATGAATGAGAGGAATTCCGACCCTAACAATGTCAAGTGTGTTGAGTAGCCCATTTGGAAAAGTGGTATAGGTTATTTCCACTTTTATTACTGTATTTTAGTTCCAGTTTGCCAATCTAGCATTAATATTTTGTTTGGTGACACATGTACTGCACTGTGATGCAAACGTGCTGCTCTGGGTTTGAATAGGCCTACGTCCAGTGGTGGAAAAAGTACCCAATTGTCATACGTAAAAGGAAAAAATACATAAATAGAAAATGACTCAAGTTAAAGTGTAAGTCACCCAATAAAATCCTACTTGGGTAAAAGCATTTGGTTTTAAATATACTTCAGCATCAAAAGTAAAGCATACATCATTTTAAATTCCTTATATTAAGCAAACCAGACAGCACCATTTTCATTTACAGATAGCCAGGGGCAAACTCCAACATCATTTACAAACAAAGCATGTGTTTAGTGAGTCCGCCACTTAAGTACTTTACACCACTGCCTACGTCACTGTTCGACTCACTATTTTCAATAAATAAGCACAAGCAGCATGTCACAGAGGGTTTGTCTAACCTGTGTAGACAGGGAGGGTCTTAGAGGAAACAGTTTCCACGTTCTGACTAACTCCAACAAACCAATGAGTCACAGGTCTGCTGTGTATTTCTCAGTCAAGCATTGCATTGCATTCCTGGCCCAACAATTCAATCTCGTACACAGCACCCACAATACACATGTTCCTAGCTAGCACAGCTCAAGCTTAGCCTACTGTGCTGCCGATAAAAGACTGGAAGCAGGTATCTGAATAAAAAGAGTTTGATTAGTGTTTCCAATGACATAAACCAATTAGTAGGCCACCTGATTCCGACATTGGTAGTTTCATTGATAAACAGAAAGGAAAACACTGCACTGACGCTCATGCTCCCATGGATGCCTGATGAAGACCTAAGGTACAAAATGTTGTTGTAAATAAATATCACCTGGGAGCATGAGCAGCAGTGTGCAGCGGTTTCTTTTCTGTTTTCAATGAGTTGGCCTACAACTCCAGCTGAAAGAACCTGGATGTGCAGCTGTTCTTCAGCTTTAGTTTCATTGATACTCTTGCATCAACCTTGGATTTGATTAATAATGAAGATAAAATGTGTTTTCTATTGGGTGATTACAAAAATCAAATATCAATGACAAACAGATACTGACACTAGGCTATAATACTGGGTGCTTAGAGTCGATTTGGAACAAGTTGGACAATGCTATCCGCTGCTATTGCTTCGCTATGAAAACAAAAGGAACTGGGTTTAGTTTGACGTATTATAGGAACCAGTGGAGGCTGCTGAGGGGAGGACGGCTCATATTAATGGCTGGAACGGAGTGGAAACCATGTGTTTGATGCACTTGATACCATTATACTAATTCCACTCCAGCATTACCACGAGCCCGTCCTGCCCAATTAAGGTGCCACCAACCTGTCATAGGAACCTACAATACATTATAAATTAGGTCTACTTAATTGGTCTTTATCATTATCAGCAGCTGTATATCAATAACATGTGTTACATTTCAAACAACCACAGAAAGTAAATGTGGCTTTGAATGTGATACATTGTCATAGTGTAACATGCGTTTGGCAATGATTGACAACATTTAAATTCCAATAAGAAAGAAGTCCTATTACGTTATTGGGAGGTCTTTAGGGTTAAAATATGGACATACATTGACAAACAGGACCAATCTATGAACAATAAAGCAATGGCAACATACAGACTTAACAAAACAAACAGCGCTGTAAATTCTGCCTGACTGGCTACAGTGATATAATTTGACAATGTTTATTTCTTCAAGTAATCTGTTAACATCATAACATGTTTTGTTGGTTTTCAGATGTAGATCAGCTGCACAGGAGGCGGCTGAGGGTAGGACGGCTCATAACTGTCTGGAATGGTATGAACTCATGGAAACCATGTGTTTGATATCATTCCATTCCAGCCATTACTATGAGCCCATCCTCCCCAGTTAAGGTCCCACCAGCCACCTGTGTTCAACTGGTCAACTCAGCAAACTAGGCCAGGTTCGAGGTTGTCAGACAGTTTTCAATAGTTAGGTACTTCAAACAAAGGTGACAAAATATAACACAATTGCTAACTCCGTAACATTTACAGAAGTAATACTGTTACAGTATCTACAGTGGACATTAACTTCTAGTTTGGGACAAGAGTGAACACTGACCAGGCACATAAATAATCAGTCTGATGACCCAAGCACATTCGTGCCATGAGGAGCGACAAAACACTGCGACAGTGAGTGATTTGATAGCTAGCTAGTTAGCGATCTTGTTAAATATTCAGCAATTGAATACTCACCTTAAAATAACCTCCCTCATAGTGAGTATTTGGGGGTCCAAATATAGCAACTTCCCAGTTGTACAAGTCCGATTCGTCCACTAAAGTTATCCTGAACCCTTCAACTGGCTCCTCTTGAAGACTTTTCATTTCTAACATGAGTGCTTTTTGGGAACTGGCTACATGATGATGTCCATGCTGAGCCATATTCCGCGACGATCTGTTTAAAATACCTATCTAGAGCTTTTTATATAAAATGTAGCTAACTAGCTACTTAAACCACCCTCCCGGAAACCTTTTGATTGTTCACTCGTTTCCCCTCACAAAATCTCAACAATTCTCCGCAGTTATTACGTTCGGTTCTCTTCCACTGTGATCGAACAAACCCGTAAATCTCTCGCTTACAACCAACCCAAAGCTAGCTTGCTAGCATTTCTCGCGAATCTGTTGTTGATCTACCCCTGGAGGGCAACGGGACGCTTCCTCATTGACTCAAAGCCAGATTTGAGCAACGGAAATGTTTATTGTCAAAGCAAACTAGGAATCACAAACAAATGAACGACTGTCCGACAGAGTAGGGAAAGATCTCCCCTCCTCAGTCTTACTTCACTACAGCAGCTGCTTCACCGTGTCGCAACTGAAGTCGCTTAAGCTGGTCCCACAAAGCTTGATGCCATGAGCAGTGAAATGCTAGCAATGCTTTCTGGGAATCGAAGTTAAACAGGACACATAGCATCCAAAAATAAAAACACAACATATAGTGTTTGTCCCATGCTCATGAGCTGAACCAAAAGATCCCAGAAATGTCCCATATGCTCAAAAAGCGTATTTCTCTAAAATTTTATGCACACATTTGTTTACATCCCTGTTAGTGAGCATTTCTCATTTACAAAGATAATCAATCCACCTGACAGGTGTGGCATATCAAAAAACAGATTAAACAGCATGATCATTACACAGGTGCATATTGTACTGGGGACACTCTAAAATGTGCAGTTTTGTCACACAACACAATGTCACAAATGTCTCAAGTTGAGGGAGCGTGCAATTGGAATACCGACTGCAGGAATGTCCACCAGAGAATTGAATGTTCATTTCTCTACCATAAGCCACCTCCACATCCGGCTTCTTCACCCGCGGGATCGTCTGAGGAGAGGGAGTGAGGTGCTGAGGAGTATTTCTGTCTGCAATAAAGCCCTTTTTTGTGGGGGGGAAACTCATTATGATTGGCTGGGCCTGGCTCCCCAGTGGGTGGGCCTATGCACACCCATGGCTGCACCCCTGCCCAGTCATGTGAAATCCATAGTTTAGGGCCTAATCAATTTATTTCAATTGACCAATTTCCTTCTATGAACTGTAACTCGTAAAATCGTTCTAATTGTTACATTTATATTTTTGTTCAGTATACATAAGCTACATTGATAATTTCATCGGACTTGCACACAAAGAAAAGTACATGCAATTTCACAGAATATACAAATACAAAACAGGAATTATAATGAATCAGTCAATAAAGGAAAGATAAAAGATGTGAAAGCAGCTCAGCCTTTATTTCAATTTGGGTAGACTTATCCGTTCTTTAAAGGGAATGTTGATATGTCAGTCGACTAATATTGTCTTGCTTATGTAGTCCTCTTAAAACATATTACAGCTAGAGAATTGCGAATGAATGAGTTGGACAGGACCTTCAAACAAAGAGCAATGAGAGTATATTTTAATGTCACAAGCCAACCTCAGCATGACAATCACAATTTACCAGAGAAATAATTAAGACAAAGTGGGTATCTTTTCTGAATAGCATCACAATACCTTTCTTCTCTACTGAATTGGAGCGCTCTTCCTCTCAGCGCCATGCCACCAAATAGAACCCCCTTCCCCAATGTTAAATCATTGAAAACATTCAAGGATATCATTTTTTAAAAATTGTATAGACTTAAACAGATAAAACTACAATACCATCAAACTGTAGAATGAACTTTCTGTAGAAAGTAGAATCAACTTTCACTTAATAAAAAAAAAACTAATAGAAAAAAATACAATCAAGTAATGACGAGGGAGTTTGTGTGCGAGTTTGTCCTTGGATAGGGAAAATAATAAAAAGTATACATTCCTACTCATACAAGATACACATTTTAATTAAATACTCCACACAAGAAATGTTCATAATTATACATTAGTACAATGTATTATTTAAAAGTAACTGTTTCATTCTGTAATGCCAATCAAATAATTTTTTTAGGAAGGACATTCTGTAGGTAACATCGCTGAAAAACAGTTCTTCACACCAACATGGGACAGAAGACACTCGTGGAATGGCTGTCCCATAGTCCAAAAGGAGACCAACATCATCCACGCTTGCAAGACAGGAATGAGGGTTAGTCGGGATACAAACAAAAAAACTATGGGATCAGTTTAAAGTTGCTACTACATTGTGCTGGACCAGGCAGTGAGACATGTTGAGAGTAACTACAGAGCAAAGTTGTAACCTCTGACCAAGTCATGAAAAGGAAGAAGCCATTTAAAATTATGAACATTAATGTTCATCATATTGTCAATGCACAGGACGTGGCAAGGCAGTTCTGAGAGAATAACACTGGAGTAAGATCAGTTTATGACTGTATATCAGTGACACATATGATGTATTGTAGTGTAAGAGTAAAAGTGGCAAGGGGCAAGAGGTTAAGATGATTTGACAGACAAACGTCTTATTGACTGACTGAATGTTTTGCTTTCTCAAGACAGGAGGGAGTAGCAAACAAGAAGCCACCTTGACTAATACTGATTGAAAATAAAATACAAAACAAAGTGCCACTGATATCTCAGAATAAAATGTGCCTGTATGACAACTACAATAGCCTTCCATTCCCATAGGTGATCCCAAACTAAGTAGATCAACACGAGAGACCTACAACAAATTGATATTTGAAGCCTGCTATTATAGCAAAGCTATGTGAGAGGCTCTAGCTGCAATATGTGATAGCTAGCCTTCACTTAAATGTGTCACAAGTGAATAAAGAGAAACAGAGGCAGAGCAATGAGAAGTTCTATATTATTCAGTCACTCATTACAGATACTGTGGTAGACATGCCTGAGGCAAGAGAGATAGAGGTCTAGAACAGCACAGCAGATGAGCAGTTAAATATCTGTCAAACATTACAGCATAATCAAAGCAATAAATCAGACAATTGTAAAAAGACACCATTCTATCCATGTCTAGAATAGCAGACAGAGCAAGACAGATGCAGAAACATTATTTTAGAGTACGGCTACGCTTTGAGATGATTCCAACACACTCTTAGTATAACTTTCCAGCTCAGGCATTTTCAATTCTTACAGGGATTGATATGTGACAGCGACACAGGTCAAACTGAAGTTGCACAGTTGGAGCAGGGACACGGGGTGGGGGGGGGGGGGGGGGGGATCTCAGGAGTTCTGTCTACTTCAGGCAGGAGGTCAGATCAGGATGAAGGGAGGAGTTTACATGATATTTCCATCTAGGGCCAGTCAGAGGGAGTCACGCATGCTACCAGGACTATTGAGAGTATTAGTAACACACTGATGTTTAAAGCAAGGGGGGCGCAGACAGACGTCAGAAATCAACAAAAAACAGCAACAAACAGAAACAACCTGAAACAGTAAAAACACAATTCAACCAACAAAAAAAGTCCAGTTGTCAGATTACATTACATGACCGTCACAGACTGTAATGCCGATGAGCGAGAGAGAATGGGCACGAGTTCAGTCAGAGGTGTAGGAGTGGGGAGCAGGTGAAACCAGTTTTTTGACAGTGGAAAAGAGATTTGAAACAAGGAAGAGGAACAAAAAGTGCACAGAGGGAGTGAGCATAGAGCATACTGATGGGGAAAGAACAATTCTGAGTGCAGGGTGGAGTGGGGAAGTGAGAGAAGAAAGGAGAGTTGTGAATCTGAAGATTAATAAATAGGGTGAAACTGGGAGTGTTTGTAATGTGATCATACAAGTGTGTGTTTCAGCGAGCGAGGGGGTTTAACAGGGGGTAGGGGGGCACCAAGTGGCTGTCAGACACAATCAGCACTGAAAAAAGGTGAGTTTGATCTCATCCAGCACATTCCCAAGCAGCCCTGGCTCGTCACATTTAGCGTCGATGGACACGGTCTGATCAGCCTGAAATGGACAGGGACAAAGACAGACAGAGGGCAAAGGTTACAATAACAACTCACTACCTTCTATCTCATTTGAGTCGTCTGAACATGTGGATCCAACATGTGGCTCTTTGGACACCTGACTGAGGAGTAGAGCTACTCACAGTTTTGACCAGCAGACACATATGGTGACCCTGGATTGACCTGCTGTACATGGAGGCACAGGAATCGATCCTCTCCACAACTGGTAAGGTGACAAGAACACAACCGTAAGCTTCTTATACCATTCCGTCCATTTGCAGACACTGAATTACTGACACTTTTATTTAACCAATTTTTATTTACACAGACGGCCTACCCTTGTTCAGGGGCAGAACGACAGATTTTTTTACCTCGTCAGCTCGGGGATTCAATCCAGCAACCTTTCGGTTACTGAACCAACACTCTAACCACTAGGCTACCTGCCACCCCGACACTAATCTATGAACAGATGCAATCTCAACATCTAAGGTCTTTATCATCATCATCTTAAAGTGGACATGCTTATTCAAAGAGGTTTGTTTTTTCAAGAGGACAAGGCGAACTAGAATAAACACCCCAAAAAATGGTTGGGTCCCTTTACCGAATACCTCACCCTTTCCCCTGTATCCCAGTCCCTATCCCCCTCCCTCCCTTTTGCCTTCCACCCGTTTCCTCCAGTCCCAGTGTACCCACCAGAGAAGTGGTGGTGGAAGCAGATTCTGGCCAGTAGATGGTGGAAGGGCTGATTAACTCCCTCCAGCTTCAGAGAGCACCCCTTCAGGTCCCCTGACTCCAACAGCTTAGAATACGCATCACTGCAAACAGCAGCAATCACATTCACTACACATCGCATAGCAGTTTAATCATGAGTTCAGATCAGGGCACAACACACTAAGCCAATAGCTCCAAATCTACAGTTAGGTAACATTCATTATTACTGAACAGCAGAATGAGGTTCTTTGAGGGCAGCTAGTTGCACTGACCTGTAGCAGGGAGTGGTGATCAGGTAGGAGGTGCAGGTAAAGTGCAGTTTAAAGTCCAGTTTCTCGTGAGTGGAGGAATCATCAGTCTGTGAGAGAACATAACAGCAGAAGATCAATAATACGCTTTTACGGATGAGAAATAAGTCAGCAAACCTTGAGCAGGGAAGGAGACTGTATCCAGAGTCAATGTCGCAGACAGACTCACAGACAGAGTGCTAGCAGGGGCGATGTGAGGGACTTTGTGGTGGGATAGACTAACTCACCTTGACTATGAAGGTGAGGGTTCCCTTCAGTTTCTGGGGCATCACGATGTTCTGCACTGAGAAGATGAAGCGTGCCTCGTTTGAGATACCTGAGGAACAAGAGAGGAGATCAAACATTAGTCTGGCTGCAAAACAGGAATTTTTATATTTGGAAGTGAATGTAGTTCAATAATAGTCTCCATCCCCGCTCTCTCCTCACCGGGGGGCAGTTGGAAGGGCACAGTGAGGCCGTCGTGTGGGCCAGCTCCATCAGGCCGCTGCAGCTTGGAGTTGAGAGAGTCCAGCACGTTGAACTCCATGGACTTGATAAAGCTGTCGCACTTATTCTCAAAGATGACAGAGACCACCACCTGGCTACCATCCTGCAGATTCCCCTGGATGTCACACACCTGGAGGAGGGGAGCGAGGGAGAGAGAGAGAAGGATGAGGGGAGAGATAAAGCGGAGGTCGATCCACTCCGTAGCCAGCAGTGTTCACAGAAGGAGCCCGGCAGATTGACTTGCATGCAAAACCACAGCAAACCAGCAAATCGATTCAACCATTACAATCCCAACATGAATCCCATGTGATTTTTCATAAGCAATCTGGAAGCATTGATAGTAAAGAACCATAACGTCACACACTCAAGAGGATGCCCCTGGCTTATGGTGTTCTGAATAACATGTTCACGGTTTCCCATATATGCATGTCTCTGCATAACAGCTTGGTTATCACAGGGTGATTAAGCCAGGGGGCACAGTCTAAGTCACAACCATACAGCACATCTAGAAGATTCTCCTGTCAAACCCATAGCCTGCAGTTCACAGAACCTCAGCCAATACCTTATCAGCATCCTGCTTCATCTTGAGAAAGAGAGATCCACATACAGTATTTATATGTTAAAATGACCCTTCTCAGTTCCCATATCATCAGCCATCCACATAGAATATACAATAGTATTTATCTTTAGTTCAGCCAAGCTTCTCTCTCAATCACACTCACCATCTTGATGTAGGAGTTCTCAGCCAGCAGGGCGTAATTGGACATGGGCTGTAACAAGAGAGGCGTCTGGTCAGTTCTCACCCGTCACTCAATATGCAAACAAGGAAACCAGACTGCCGTGTGGATTATGTATATGCTATTAGACAGGCAGTGTATACACAACGCACACTTGACTGTGCCAATCAAAGGGTGGGGGTGTGTCAATAGACCAAAACCAAACAAACAAAGAAAATTAGAGTATCTCGGAATTAAACGTCCAGCGGACAGGGATTAGTCAGATAATTGACAGAGTGAACGGTGATTGGTTACTGACCGGAAGAGGCTCCTCCTCCTCCACAGTACCGTTCTGCACAGACTCGTCTCCGGCCCCATCGCTATGATCATGGTGGTGCTTCTTCTTCTCCTTTTTCTGCTTCTTCTTCTTCTTCTTGTGCTTGGAGGATTTCTGAGAGGGAAACAAGCAGGGGTTTAAGTGAAGGGCAGTCGATTCAGAAAGAGGGAGTGAAAATGTCCAATGGGGAAGTGCTCAGACAAGATCTGTCAAAATGCAGTATCTTGTTGTGGTAGTCTAATGTAGAATCCTTAGTAACAGCTAAGATTTCTGTCTCGTGATTATGGCATCATCAGTGGAGTGGAGTGACTCACAGTCTCCTCCGGCTCAGTGTCTTTGGCCTCTTCAGGCTCAGAGTCTGGTGCCACGGCAGCCATACCAGATGCCATCCTAGGGGTGGAGGCAGGGGGAGCTTCTGCTGCTGCCTGTCAACACACACACCAATAAAGTTAGTTTGATACATTTAGGAGGATTACTGACATACAACACACATTGTCATTTATTGATTATATACAAGTACAGGTAGTAGTAGCTTGGGTTAGTTGTAGTAATTTGCTTGTTGTTAAGAAGTTCTTTAATGCTGACATTGTTCCAATGGACCCATTGTCAATATCTGTGTATTAGTGGAACGATCTTAGACAAAACACACAAAAACAGAACAGGTTCAAACAGGATGTGTGAAGTCACATTTGGGTGACTGATAGACTTACAGCCCATTTCCTGAGGGCAGATGGTTGGTGTGATGTAAACAAAGTGCTTTCATTATACATTTTTCTCAACATGCAGAGCCCCAAAACAAATGTACAGGCCAATGATCAGATTCTGATTGAAACAGTCATATACAGCAGGGGCAGAACAGAGGACAGAAAGTGTGGGGTCACAGAGACCTTAAAGTAACTTTATGACCTAGTCTGAGCTCAAACTGAATACTGTACAGTCCTCTGCAGTCTCCGACCTGGTCTGACAGCTGCTCTGGGCTAGAGGTAGTCTGAACACACAGGGTATGTAGTTACAAACACTCAGTCAGTAGTCAAAAACACTGTCTATAATGTAGTCATTCACACAAAGAGCTGTGCTACTGTTGCAGTGGTTTGACTTGATCAACAGGAACTGTCAGCAAGATTCCAGACACTCTGAGGCTCCTGAACTTGACAACTGTGAACCCACCACTGACGAGAAACAGACACACACTGAGCAAAACAAAAACAACCAACACAATTGCAAAGAACAGAAAACCACAGCCCAAGAACGAGTAGGGTTATGTGCCCTGTGAGAGACAGGAAGTAATGTAAGCATGAAAGAAGAGAAGCGTGAATGGAAGAAGGAAAGAAAGAAGCACGCATGAGAGGTGCTGTTAGATATGACACAAATGACAACAAGGAATGACTAAGAGAGAGAGGAACTCAACCTGAGGGTTAGAGGGCACTGGAGCATTTGAGAGCCAGAAATCCAGATCCGAAGCCTAGAACAGGGAGGGAGGGGCCAGAGAGGTTAAACATTTTAGTGCTACCTCTTCATGAAAATGGATACAGAGATTACACTGTTCTTTTCATGAATAAATCAAGTATTTCAAAAGAGAGACTAGCAGCACTGAAATCTAAGAACTCATACTGATACTTGATTTAATCTTTATTGCTGATAGGAAGGGAGGGGGCTTGAAAGCAGCAGTGACAATGTTTGATGAATGAAAATGATCAAAGAAAATTGTTTGCGTGACAGATTATATGAACTATTTTAATTAAAATCAAATTCTTAGTTTAGCTGCAAATTATTTAGTGTCAGAGTTACAATAGATGTAGATGAATTACAGGAGTGACAAAATACCCTACACAGAATATAATTGTGCATTGATTAACTCCTCATTGATTGATTTAATTCTTTCTAATAACCCCCATAAATATTTGTCTAGTGGAATATGATCTCAGTGATCATTGTCCTATAGTATGTATTAGAGATACCAGACAGCAAAATACTCATTCTAAAGTTATCCTCAATGGTTTTTACATGACATGTTCTACTCTGATTAAGCCCCTACCTCCTGTATTCTTAGAGTTCGCTCTAGAAAATGTATCCTCCATATTCATTCCTCTGGCTGATAAACACGCCCCTTTTAAACAATTCAGAGTCAAAGAGAAAACCAAGGGTTAGACCTTCAGCGCTCATTCAGATGAGAAATCCTGCCTGGGCCAAAGCAAGGAAAACTGACTAGTGGACTGGCAATCTTTCAGACAACTGAGAAACAGATGTACTATCTCGATTAAGAAAGATAAATCAAGCTACTTTTTAAGCGCCATCTCTGACTGCTGGGGATCCTTCTACATTTTGGAAAACAGTAAATGCACTGAAGCGTACAAATTCATCTTCTTCCCTGCCTTAGCAAGTTCTGTCTGACTCTGGTATCCTAACGGAGAAGAATGGGATAAGTGATGCTTTTATCATCTCAGCAGGCTTTTTATTTGAGAGAAACTGTGGTTTAATTGACCCTGGTCTGTCAATCAACTGCTCTTCCCTCTGCCCGCCTCCAGCTGACTCGACAGTTAACTGTCAACTTCTAGTGAATCTTTGTTTTCATTTAAACAATTTACTATCTGTGATGTACTAGATGCCATGCTTAAGATTGATGTAACAAAAATAAAATAGGAATCCACTGGGGCTGATATGCATTTTTGCTGCAGCTCTCTGCCCCCCAGATTGTGGAATCATTAACCCAATGACTATATCTGGCACTATCCCCAATGTTTGGAAGGCGGTCCATGTACTCCCCCTTCACAAAAAGGTGGAGACCATTATGAACTAAATAATATATATATATATACACACATATTTTTTTTAATGAATAAAATATGAATAAAAAAAAATTTAAAAAAAAAATCGCCCTATTTATAAAAACTCTTGCCTAGCTAAAATATTAGAATACTTTATTAATTCTCAGCTAAGATCTTATCTTTGAACTGTATCCTAAATTTACACCAGTCAGTGCTATGACCTGGTCTAAAACCTATCTTTGCTGCATCCCTAGCTATAAATGATGTGGTTAACCGTATGGATAAAAGAACATTGTGCTGCCCTCTTCATTGATCTGTCAAAGGCCTGTTGATCACTCACTGCTAATTCAGAGGATTTCCTCAAATTGGCCTACACCAGGCTGAATGTAAATGGTTTCAAAATTACTTGGACAGAAAACTCAATGTGCATCTACTCATGGTGTTAAATCAGATTTTCTGAGCATAACGAAAGGTGTCCTGCAGGGGTCATTTCTGGGTCCTGTACTTTTTATTGTTTACATTGCCAAATTAACCTGGACTTGTATGCTGTTAACACTGTTGTGTATGCTATTGCCCCCACAGTTGACCAGGGTCTATCTGACCTACAGTCTGCCTTCATTGTATTACAGAAAAACCTTGACCTGAAATTAGAATTAAATGCAGGTTCAATTAAGTAAACAGTGCCTTCAGAAAGTATTCACACCTAGACTTTTTCCACAGTGAGTTGCAGCCTGAATTTAAAAACGATTAAACATAGATTTGTCACTGGCTACACACAATATCCCATAAATGTCAAAGTGGAATTATGTTTTTCAAAATAAACAAATGTATTAAAAAAATGGCGTAGGGTTTGGGGGTGCGGAGTGGAGGGAGAGGTTGAGGGGCAGCTCTCGGGGAACTGAGGGTGGGGGGTGGGGGGGTCTTGGATGGTTGGGAGTTTGGGCCAGTAGGTCGCTGGTTCAGGTCCCCGATTTGACTTGGTGGTAGATCTATAGACATGCCCTTGGTCGCAGCACTTGACTCTGGTTGCTCCTGTGGGTCGCTCTGTGGTCTGCTAGATGATTGAACGCAATGTAAAAGTTGAGCGGTTTCACCGCAGGTAGATTAACATACAAAC
This sequence comes from Salvelinus namaycush, assembly GCF_016432855.1. NCBI lineage: Eukaryota > Metazoa > Chordata > Actinopteri > Salmoniformes > Salmonidae > Salvelinus > Salvelinus namaycush. The sequence continues at coordinate 18,674,717 of NC_052316.1, forward strand.
ATGATTTTTTTAATGACTACCTCATCTCTGTACCCCACACATACAGATCATTGTAAGGTCCCTCATTCAAGCAGTGAATTCCAAACACAGATTCACCCACAAAGACCAAGGAGGTTTTCTAATGCCTCGCTAAGAAGGGTAACTATTGGTAAAAATAAAATAAAAAATAAGCTGATATTGAATATCTCTTTGAGTATGGTGAAATTATTAATTACACTTTGGATGGTTTATCAATACACCCAGTCACTACAAAGATAAAAGGTGTCCTTCCTAACTCAGTTGTGGGAGAATGAAACCTATCAGGGATCTAAAGCAATTAAAGTTTAATGGCTGTGATAAGAAAAAAGGATGGAGGATGGAACATTGTAATTACTCTACAAAATACTAACTGAATTGACAAGAGTGAAAAGGAGGAAGCCTGTACAGAATAATAATATTCCAAGACAACTATCCTGTTTGCAACAAGGTACTAAAGTAATACTGCAAAAAAAATTGGCAAAGCAATGACATTTTTGTCCTGAATTCAAAGTGTTATGTATTGAATTTGCCCCCAAACATTACTGAGTACCACTCTCCATATTTTCAAGCATAATGGTGGCTGCATCCTGTTATGGGTATGCTTGTAATCGTTAAGCACTGGTGGGTTTTTCAGGCTATAAATTAAATGGAATGGAGCTAAGCACAGCCAAAATCCTAGAGGAAAACCTGGTTCAATCTGCTTTCCACCAGACACTGGGAGATGAATTCACTCTTCAGCAGGACAATAACCTAAAACACAAGGCCAAATCTACACTGGAGTTGCTTACCAAGAAGACAGTGAATAGGTTCCTGAGGGGCCGAGTTACAGTTGACTTAAATCTACTTGAAAAACTATGGAAAGACCTAAAAATGGTTGTCTAGCAGTGATCAACAACCAATGACAAAGCTTAAGGAATTTAGAAAATAATAAAAACGGGCAAATGTTGCACAGTCCAGGTGTGCAAAGTTTAGAGACTTGAAGCCAAAAAGCTGTAAATCGCTGCCAAATGTGTTTCTACAAATTATTGACTCAGGTGTGAATACTTACAGTTCCTTACTATTTTCTACATTGTAGAATAATAGTGAAGACATAAACTATGAACACATATGGAATCATGTAGTAACCAAAAAAAGTGTTAACAAATCAAAATGTATTTTATATTTGAGATTCTTCAAAGTAGCCACCCTTTGCCTTTGACAGCTTTGCACACTCTTGGCATTCTCTCAACCAGCTTCACCTGGAATGCTTTTCCAACAGTCTTGATGGAGTTCCCACATATGCTGAGCACTTGTTGGCTGCTATTCCTTCACTCTGCGGTCCAACTCATCCAACCATCTCAATTGGGTTGAGGTCGGGTGATTGTGGAGGCCAGGTCATCTGATACAGCACTCCATCACTCTCCATCTTGATCAAATAGCCCTTACACAGCCTGGAGGTGTTGGGTTATTGTCCTGTTGGAAAACAAATGATAGTCCCACTAACACCAAACCAGATGGGATGGCATATTGCGTTGCAGAATTCTGTGGAAGCCATGCTGGTTAAGTGTGCCTTGAATTCTAAATTAAACACTGACAGTGTCACAAGCAAAGCACCCCCACACCATCACACCTCCTCCATGCTTCACAGTGGGAACCACCCAAGCAGAGATCATCCGTTCACCTACTCTGCGTCTGAAAGACACGGCAGTTGGAACCAATTGTCAAAAATGTGGACAGATTTCCACAGGTCTAATGTCCATTGCTCGTGTTTCTTGGCCCAAGCAAGTATCTTCTTCTTGTTGGTGTCCTTTTGTAGTGGTTTCTTTGCAGCAATTTGACCATGAAAGCCTGATTCACGCAGTCTCCTCTGAACAGTTGATGTGGAGATGTGTCTGTTACTTGAACTCTGAAGCATTTATTTGGGCTGCAATTTCTGAGGCTGGTAACTAATGAACTTGTACTCAGCAGCAGAGGTAACTCTGGGTCTTCATTTTATGTGGCAGTCCTCATGAGAGCCAGTTTCATCATAGCGCTTGGTGTTTTGCGACTGCACAAAAATCCAGATTGAGTAACTTTCATGTCGTAAAGTAATGATGGGCTGTCATTTCTCTTTTACTTATTCGAGCTGTTCTTGCCATAATATGGACATGGTCTTTGACCAAATAGGGCTATCTTCTGTATACCAACCCTACCTTGTCACAACACAACTGATTGGCTCAAACACATTAAGAAGGAAAAAAATTCCACTACTTAACAAAGCACACCTGTTAACCTTTCTAGGACACGCGTTCCGCTAGCAGAACCCCCCCCGTAACATTCCGCTGAAAAGGCAGCGCGCGAAATTCAAAAATATTTTTTAGAAATATGTAACTTTCACACATTAACAAGTCTAATACAGCAAATGAAAGATAAACATCTTGTTAATCTACCCATCGTGTCCGATTTTTAAAATGTTTTACAGTGAAAACACAACATATATTTATGTTAGATCACCACCAAATCCAAAAAACACAGCCATTTTTCCCAGCCAAAGATAGCTTTCACAAAACCCAGAAATAGAGATAGAATTAATCACTAACCTTTGAACATCATCAGATGACACTCATATGACATCATGTTACACAATACATTTATGTTTTGTTCGATAATGTGCATAATTATATCCACAAATCTCGGTTTACATTGGCGCCATGTTCAGAAATGCCTCCAAAATATCCGGAGTAATTACAGAGAGCCACGTCATATAACAGAAATACTCATCATAAACTGATGAAAGATACATGTTTTACATATAATTAAAGATACACTGGTTCTTAATGCAACCGCTGTGTCAGATTTTTTTTTAACTTTTGTAAAAAGCACACCATGCAATAATCTGAGATGGCGCTCAAATATAAATACAATTTCTCCGCCATGTTGGAGTCAACAGAAATATTAAATATTTCTGTTGACTCCAACAACATAAATATTCCCTTACCTTTGATTATCTTCATCAGAATGCAATGCCAATCCTATTTCCACAATAAATCTTTTTTTTTTTCCGATAATGTCCATCACTTATGTCAAATTAGTAACTTTAGCTAGCATGTGTAGTACACGTGTCCAAACACTGGCGCATGTGAAGGCAAACGTCGGACGAAAACTTCAAAAAGTTATATTACAAGTCGAATAAACTGGTCAAACTTAGTTGAGAATCAATCTTCAGGATGTTGTTATCATATATATCTAATAACGTCCCAACCGGAGCATTTCTTCATGTCTGTAAAAGTAATGGCACACATTGCATTCCATGACTAGCGTGCGTGACTAGAAACTACCATTCTGCCAGACCACTGACTCATTCCCCTCCCATCCGGTCCCACATCACACTAGAGGCTTCATTCCACATTCTACTGACATCTAGTGGAAGGCGTATGAAGTGCAAACAGATCCATAAATTACAGGGATTTGAATAGGCGATGACTTTCACATCGACCCTTTTCAGAATTTTCACTTCCTGTTTGGAAGTTTGCCTGCCATATGAGTTCTGTTATACTCACAGACATAATTCAAACAGTTTTAGAAACTTCTGAGTGTTTTCTATCCAATAGTAATAATAATATGCATACATTATCATCTGGGACAGAGTAGGAGACCGTTAAATTTGGCCACCAATTCATCCAAAAGTGAAAATGCTGCCCCCTATCCCTAAAAAGTTAATTGAAATGCATTCCAGGTGACTACTTCATGAAGCTGGTTGAGAGAATGCCAATAGTGTGCAAACTGTCATCAGGGCAAAGGGTTAGAATAATCTCGAAAATAAAAAAATATATTTAGATTTCTTTAACACTTTTTTGGTTACTACATGATTCCATATGTGTTATTTCATAGTTGTGATCTCGTCACTATTATTCTACAAGGTAAAAAATTGTCAAAATAAAGAAAACCCCTTGAATGAGTAAGTGTGTCTAAACTTTTGACTGGTACTGTAAGTATTCAGACCCTTTGCTATGAGACTCGAAATTGAGCTCAGATGCATCCTGTTTCCATTGATCATCCTTGAGATGTTTCTACAACTTTATTGGAGTCACTCTGACAGAGCTATAGAGTTCCTCTGTGGAGATGGTTGTCATTCTGGAAGGTTCTCCCATCTCTGCAGCACTCCACCAATCAGGCCTTTATAGTAGAGTGGCCAGACAGAAGCAGTCTCCTCAGAGAAATGCATGACAGCCCGATTGGATTTTGCCAAAAGGCACCTAAAGACTCTCAGACCATGAGAAATACGATTCTCTGGTCTGATGAAACCAAGATTGAACTCTTTGGCCTGAATGCCAAGCGTCACGTCTGGAGGAAACCTGGCACCATCCCTATGGTGAAGCATGGTGGCAGCATCATGCTGTGGGGATGTTTTTCAGTGGCAGGGAATGGGAGAGTAGTCAGGATCTAGGGAAAGCTGAACAGAGCAAAGTACAGAGAGATCCTTGATGAAAACCTTTCCCAGAGCGCCCAGGACCTCAGACTGGGATGAAGGATCACCTTCCAACAGGACAACGACCCTAAGCACACATCCAAGACAACGCAGCAGTGGCTTCGGGACAAGACTCTGAACGTCCTTGAGTGGCCTAGCCAGAGCCTGGACTTGAACCCGATCGAACATCTCTGGAGAGACCTGAAAATAGCTGTACAGTGACACTCCCCATCCAACCTGACACAGCTTGAGAGAATCTGCAGAAGAATGGGAGAAACTCCCCAAATACAGGTATGCCAAGCTTGTAGCGTCATACGCAAGAAGACTCGAGGCTATAATCACTGCCTAAGGTGCATCCACGAAGTACTGAGTAAAGGGTCTGAATACTTAAGTAAATGTGATATTTCAATTTTTTTGTATTTTATAAATTAGCCAACAGTTCTAAAAACCTGTTTTTGCTTTATCATTTTGGGGTATTGTTTCTAGATTGATGAGGGGAAAAAAATATTTAATCCATTTTAGAATAAGGCTGTAACCTAACAAAATGTGGAAAAATTCAGAATACTTTCCGAAGACAGACACATATATAATATATATATATATATATATATATATATATACACATATATACACACACACACACACACACACACATATACATACATACATACATATATATATATATATATATACACATATATAATATATATATATATATATATATAGTCCCTGTATAAAAGGTAGTCCCTCCCTTTGTGACGTCATACCTCTGGTGTAGAGGCAGGAGGCGGGGCTGCCACCTCCTTGGTCTCTTCTGGTTGGACAGGCTCCTCTGACCCAGCACCCATAAGATCCTCCTCTTGTTTGTGTTTTTTCTTCTTCTCTTTACTCTTCTACAATTACAAAAAAACACAATCCTCAAGTCAATAAGGTCTCAAATACTACGGAAACAGACGTCAAAAATATGAAAAATATTCTTAAGAAATAAAGATGGAGCCAAACCTTCCTGTCCTTCTCCTTCTTCTCCTTTCCTGTCTTTTTCTTGGGCTCTGGTGCAACCTCCACCACCTGCCTGTCTTCCATGGGGCTCTTGAGGACCTCGTCGGGACGGTGTGACCTGACTGGCAGTTTCTTCTCGCTGTCTGCCAGAGGCCTGAGAGCACAAAGAGAAGTAGACACACTTAAAACCACAGCCCTGCGTGTGCATGAGGATTCTGGTCAAACCACAGCCATTGGCTGCATCAAGTGTTAACTAGCCTATTTTCCTTGTCTCCTTTTAGGAAAGGAAGCTAGTTGAGACAAAGCCCTCCACTCAGGTGCACGACATCTCAAACACAAACCTTCAAAAGAGGGGGGGGGTCAGGAGGAACACTCCCATTAACAGGTTAATCAAATAATTAGCAATTAACATTATGTTGAAGACCAATGAAGGAGGATGAGGATGAGGGTGAGGATTAAAATAAGAGCAGCACTGTAGCCGTCCAGGAGTAGTACTGGCGATTGAGTTAGGACTTCAGAAAATCAGCAGTTCCACTGAGAAATCAATTACCTCCATCTATAAAACAGATTGATGTGATGAGAGTTTAAGTTAGTGAGAAGAGCGCTTTTCTTCAGCTCCTGCCACAATAACAGTTTTGGAAGGAGGGAATGCTGATATTCTGAAGGGAGCTTGTAGAAGGTTTCAAATGGAGTAGGGCTGAGAGGGAGAAAATCGAGTAGTTGAACACTGGGATCAAACTTTAAACTGTAAAGTCACGTCATGCCCAAACGGAGAGCGAGAGAATCAGATGAAGAGAGAGAGCAATGCTATGTTAGTGGGAGGGGGCAGGCGTGAGACTGAGACAGACAGCAGATCAGTCAGTTTAGTATGCAGGCCCAGACGTGGCCTCTTGACACTGAGAATGTACTCACCTGCGAGATGCTGCCAGCAAACTGCTCGGGCAAGGGGACAGAGAGGTGTGTGTGCATGAGAGAGACAGAGGGAGAGAACCACAGAGCAAAGCACAGTGAGAGAGAGTGTGTGTGGATGGGAAGGGCCTGGCCAGGGCAGCACTAGCACCAATCTCTCATCATTGGTGCCAGGAAGAGATTATACACCCCCGCAGAGTATATAATAGCACAGCCTGTTTATATAGCCTGCGCTTTCATACTAATCCATTAGTGGACAGCTGTAATACAGAGGTCAGTGATGAGTGAACTCACTTGTCCAGGTCGATGTTCAGAGCTTTGTGGGGGTCGTTGGGATCTTTGTCGTCGTCATCACTGGGTAAGGCATTCTGAGACAGGAAGAGAGTTGAGTTAGTGACAGTGCAAAATAACATCCTTGCATTTAATATGAAATTAAAAATGTGAATTACCACTCAATATAACAAATGTTTTATGGCTTCTTGGCCTGAGCCACTTTCATGAGGTTTTGGGCTCTCTTTTTCCCCCTTAAATTCCTATATGAAACGTTCTGAACTAGAGGTCTTCACGGATCCACCTGTACCCGAATATCCGAGACCCAATCCAGAATTCTAAATAATGTCACAGGTCTGGGTCAGATCTGATATGATTGTCACAGCTCTTGGGGAGGTGTAATTTTAACTGACGTGTTCAGAAGGGCCCATACAGATCCGAACGTGACTGCTGCAGTAGAGAGAAATGTAATAATTTATGCTGCTGCTCTTTCTTTTCACGAGAGTGGAGTGTGGTGCGTGTAGCTTGTTGTTGTTGCTGGCCAATCATAAGTCAAAGCAGCAATAGGCTACAGTCAGAGCCCCCGTGTGGAAAAAGTCAGAGGATAACAAATGAATGGAAGATAGAATTAAAAGGAGAAGGATAGGCTACAACAACCAAGAGCCAACAGGTAGGCTGATGCTTAATATTCTGAATGGAGTTGTTGGTATTTGTAACTGTAGAATGAGAAAGTGCATGCACTGCAGCCTCAGTTAGCCTAGCTAGCTAAAGTTAGTTAGCATAACTAGCTTCTCCCGGTTTGATGCTGTCAAGACAGGTGCTATGTAATCATATTTGATGATAAATAACCTAGCTATGGCAGCTATTAGTCTACTATAGTGAGTCAGCTTGTTGGTTGGCTTCTCTCCCTCCCTGCTCCCCGTGTCACTCGCTCACTCCGCCGCCTGCTAGAGCGGCACCTCCAATCCTCTCGCGCTTTATCAGCTCTGGTTAATAGTCGCTTAGGGGGGAAAAAGTACATTTTCAGCTGCTTCCATCACTCAGATCGGACCAGGTCTGGATCTGACCAGATCTATACGGAACTGGTCTCTATATTTAAAAAAATAAATATTGATGCATTTCGAGTCCGGGTGGGAAAGTCCCATGTCCATTTCGGAATAGGTCAACTTTTGGATCCGTGAAGACCTCTACTCTGAACACCATGTGTAAACCCCTACCTCTGGCATCTCCTCAGTGACGATGTCCACCATGTGTGCGGGGGTGATGTCCTCCTCGCTCTCTGGGCCAGAGTCCCCCCTCCTCCGGCGGCCCTTCTCGCCCTTCTCCCTCTTCTTCTTGTCCTTCTTCTTCTTGTCTGCCTTGTTTTTCTCCCGACGCTCCTCTTCCAGCTTCACATACTGATCTGACATTGGCATCCCTAAACCAAACGGGAGGGAGAAAGAAAGAGAGAGCGCGAAGGAAGGAGAAAGAGGGGTTAAGTTATGTTACAGAGCGAGAAGTACAGTAGAGGGGTTAAGTTACGACAGAGAGAGGTGAGAGAGGGGTACAGTAGAGGGGATAAGTTATGACAGAGGCGAAGAGAGAAAAAGGGAGATGGGTTAGGTTTTGATACAGAGTGCTGTGTGCAAACCACTCACTGATACATTGTACATTGAAATCAGTAGTTTATAATCTAGTGGCCAGAGGAGACTGACCTGGGACCTTAAGAGGCACACTGAGGTCAATCTGCACCACTGGAATGTGCTCCACACCAACACCATCCTGGTACACCTGCACACACACACACACACAGAAACGAGTGTTACACACAGGAACTATAACACACGAATGTGAAGAACATAACAAAGGCTCCTAGTCCATTAAAACGATCATATTTAGATGGGAGTAGTTTGAAATGTGTAATTAATTACATTTCAGCAAGAGTCAGGATAACACACAAGACTAGCTGCCAATTGGGTAATGATGCTCTGCGTACCTTCTGAGAGGAGGGGGAGGCCTTGATGTAGAATGGGTTGTTGGCCTGCTCTGCCTTCCTTACTTCTCTCCTCTGGAGGGAGGGAGAAACAGCATAAAGTCAGTCATATGAAAACTCTATTGTGTTTATATTATGGTTGAGTGGTGTGTACCAGTGTACCTCTTCGGTGTCTGATTGTTTTAGGGTCAGCAAACATTTAACACCAGATCAACTGATGAAAGAACTGAGGAGCTTGTATATCACTAGGTCTACAGCAGTGATTGTCTTATACATTGCCATCTTACCTTGGCCAGTTCCTTCTCGTCCACCTCAGTGTAGCGTGGCTTGGTGTGTCTGGACTCCTCCTTGGCAAACACAGCCTTGCCCTTGGACTTCCTGCCCTCATCTTCAGACTCACTCCCAGACGGAGGCTCGTTGATCCACACATCCAGGTCCAGACTGGGGACAAAACCAAGATAACACGTTCTCACCAGCTGTACTGTCCAATAGGGATGTGTTTAGTGCTTAAATGGAATCAGTAAGTCTCTGTTGATGTTGTGTATGCACTTTATATACGACTCAGACAGACTGACATTCAATAGTCTGCAAGACAGACTAAAAAACAAAGCTACTTTGCAATATCTAAAATTGTGTAATGTGCTGCATAAAGTAGTACTATAAAAAAATATATGTATTATGTTGTGCATCACTATAAGCTTCATTTAACAGCATTGTGAGTAAGAGAGAGCAGCAGGCAGACTGACCCTTCAGGAACAGGTACTTTCTTCTGTGCCTTGGGGGCCACAGGGTTGAGCTCCCCAGCAAACAGAGCTGTCACCTCCTCAGCTACCTCCACATCCTTCTGCTGCAGCTTCTGGATGTACTTCACCAGCTGCAGGATGCATGAAGCCTGGGGAGGGGAGAGGAATGAGGGGGGGGGGGGGCAAAGAGAGATGCATAGTGAAAAAGGTATTCGCCTTTCAAATGGCCAATAGCCCCCGGAGGTTAGATGTGTGACTCACCCTCTCCTGCACCTCCAGGTTGGAACTCTGGACAAACAGAGGCAGCCTGTCAATGAGCAGCTGACTGGTCTCCTGGGCCACCGTGCTGTCCGCTGGTGCCCCCTCCTGGCCACGCAACACCGTGGCAAACAGCTTGGCAGCGTTCTGCACGTACACGGCCTGGATGTGGCCCGGCAGGGTGGCCACCTTGGGCCGCAGCATGGCCTCCAGAGTTGCCATGGGTTCCTCCAGGTGTCTGTGGGGAGATGGAGGATGGTACTGGATGAGGGATAAGCCAATGATATAGGGCTGAACTGGCCTGATATTAGCTAGTTAGTGGAAAACAGTCTCGCTAGAAAGCGTGTGGAATAGATATGAAGAGGAATAGATATGAATACATACTCTGAGAACTCTCCACAGATCCAGGCGGCGGCATAGAGAACCTCACAGATGCCGTTGCGCTGTGTGTTGCCGGTAAGCAGGTGGGCGTTGTCCAGTAGAGTAGCCATCTGGGCCACAGCAAAGGCTCGGATGGCCTTGACCCGAATGGCCACGTCCAGCATCTGGGAGGCAATGAGGTGGCCATGCCGCGTGCCCTCCAGACGGGTCAGCTCCACCAGGATACTGATGTACCTGAGAGATGGACACAGGACAGAGTCAGACGGATGTACTTCAGAGACAGGTGAGTGGAAGGTAGGCCCCTAAATGGCAGGTAATTCCAAAAAAGAAGACAAAAACCTTGAACTATTTACAAATAACTTAAAAATACGTATAGGTAAGAGCCGATCAGCATATAGAGTACAATACAGCAGGACACATTACTGCAAAGCGTTAACTGAGTCTTTCAACGCTACCTGACACACAGAGACTCATGATCACAGAAAGTATGAGTTTAAAAGTGTGTAAAGAACCGGAGACAATTATAGGCCCCTCCAGTAAGTTGTACTGACCATTCAAAGTTGGTGATGTACTGGTAATTGCTCTGACTGCAGATGTCGATGATCTTGGTGAGCAGCTCATCTCGGTAAGTGGTTCCCTCAGCCTTGTCGACGTGCAACATCAGCTTCTTCACTATCTCCATCAAGTTCTTCTTGGACACCTGGGAGGACACAAATAGTCAATGAGAAACAGAGGCATGGGGCAATCAGAAACGGTACTGTTACCAGTACGTAGCTAGATGTACCCAGGCGTTTCTGAAATTAGCTAGCTTCACATTCCAGCTCAGGGTTCATCCGTACTACAATGGTGGATATTGCTCGTCCGCCTGCCGCTAACTAGGGGTGTAACGGTTCACATTCGTACCAGGGACTTCAATTCGGTCTGCAATGTGAATCCGAAACAATTAAAAAAATGGCTAAAAATATATAAACACTAGGCCTATAAGCTATGCCTACTGCGTTGTAGGCCTATGCCTCAACTAAATCTGAAAAAACATTTCAGGATATTCTCTTATAACAACTAGAGCCTATGCGTACGTTGTAATCATAATTAAAATCTTAAATTGGCGCATTTGAAATTGTCCTTTTGTGAGGTGCAGCCAGAAACGAGTTCTGTACAAATAATAATGTAATAATTAAAACTTCACTTAATAAAAATAATAGCATAGGCGAGTGTAGGGAGTCGATAAACCAGATTTCGAGGATGCAGGAGGAATCATTGTTTAAAATCTCCAGTTTGGGAACATTAGATTACAACAGCGATGGACAGAGTTATGGACAAAACGTTACCATTATGTCTCCACGCTCAACGAGAATCACCTATGCAGCAGTCTGCAGACTCCTCAAATATAGTGCATTCTGAAAGAATTCAGACACCTTTACTTTTTCCACATTGTTAAGTTACAGCCTTATTCTAAATCCTCATCTACACACAATACCCCATAATGACAAAGCGAACACAGGTTTTATAAAAAACAGAAATACCTTATTTACATAAGTATTCAGACCTTTGCTATGAGACTCAAAATTGAGCTCAGGTGCATTCTGTTCCCATTGATCATCCTTGAGATGTTTCTACAACTTGATTGGAGTCCACCTGTGGTAAATGCAATTGATTGGACATGATTTGGAAAGGCACACACCTGTCTGTATAAGGTTCCACAGTTGGCAGTGCATGTCAGAGCAAAAACCAAGCCATGAAGTCGAAGGAATTGTCCATAGAGCTCAGAGACAGGATTGTGCTGAGGCACAGATCTGGGGAAGTGTACAAAAAAAAAATGTCTGCAGCATTGAAGGTACCCAAGAACACAGTGGCCTCCATCATTCTTAAATGGAAGAAGTTTGGAACCACCAAGACTCTTCCTAGAGCTGTCCGCCCGGCCAAACTAAACAATCGGGGGAGAAGGGCCTTGGTCAGGGAGGTGACCAAGAATGTGCCAAAAGGCACATAATGGACTCAGAGAAAAGTACAAAGTACAGAGATTCTTGATGAAAACCTGCTCCAGAGCGATCAGGGCCTCAGACTGGGGCGAAGGTTCACCTTCCAACAGGACAATGACCCTAAGCACACAGCCAAGACAACACAGGAGTGGCTTCAGGACAAGTCTCTGAATGTCCTCGAGTGGCCCAGCCAGAGCCCGGACTTGAACCCGATCGAACATCTCCGGAGACCTGAAAATGGTTGTACAGCGACGCTCCCCATCCAACCTGACACAGCTTGAGAGGATCTGCAGAGAAAAAAAAAAAGGGAGAAACTCCCCAGATACAGGTGTGCCAATCTTGTAGCGTCACACCCAAGAAGACTCTGGGCTGTAATTGCTGCCAAAGGTGCTTCAAAGTACTGAGTAACAGGTCTGAATTCTAATGTAAATGTAATATCAGTTTATTTTTAATAAAATTTGCAAATTTCTAAAATCCTGGTTTTTCTTTGTCATTATGGGGTATTGTGGGCAGATTTAGGGGAGGAATGATTTAATCAATTTTAGAATAAGGCTGTAAAATAACAAAATGTGGAAAAAGTCAAGGGGTCTGAAAACATTGTATTTGTATTGTATTTTGACACATTTATACCGACATCACCCTGGTATACCGGAGCAAGACAAACTCAAAGAAACATCGTCGCCCCTCTGCATTAAACCAGAACTTGGCAGCTGATTCTGACCGGGCTAAAGAAATTACAAGCGTGCTAGGTAGGCTATGTTTAGATTTTTTACAGTTGGATATGCACCCCTTCTCAGTGATTGAGAATAGGGGGTTTCAGCACCTCGTGAAAAGTGCTCGAGCCACATTACGAACTTCCCTCTTGCACCTACTTCAGCAAACAGGTAGTACTCGCTCTATATAAGCAAGCCAAAGTTAAAGTTTTCAATTAAGTGGCCAGTGCACCCTGTGTTGCGCTTACTTAACAGTGACCGCCCATCACATTAACCCGGAGTGGGAGATGTACCGTGCTACAGATACTCCCCCTTTGAGAGTCACAAGCGCACATCTGGCACTGAAGGAGGCAGTGCCATGGTGCGCTCATAAGCAAGATGGAAGTGGACATTTACCACATACAACAACTGGGGAAAATCCACTTGAACGGCCCTCCAACTGGCAATTACTAGTGGGAAACTCATCTATCATCCTGAGCACCTACTTCTCCCACATGGTGACCTCTGACATTAACTGCTAAGGAAATGGCCTCTATAACAGAATTTTGGGCCAGTTAAAAATGCAACAAAACATTTTTTAAAAGCTAACTTTATAATTTGAGTCATAAGTTGAAGCATAAGTGGTGTAAAGTACTTCAGTAGTTTTTGGGGTAACTGTACTTCACTATTTACATTTGACAACTTTTACTCCAATACATTCCTAAAGAAAATGTCCTTTTTACTCCATACATTTTCCCTGACAGGCAAAATTACTCGTTATATTTCAAATGCTTAGCAGGACAGGAAAATGGTCCAATTCACACACTTATCACAAGAACATCCCTGGTCGTCCCTACTGCCTCTGATCTGGCGGACTCACAAAACACAAACGCTTCATTTGGAGTATGCGCCTGGCTATCCGTAAATTAAAAAATTGTGCCATCTGGTTTGCTTAATATAAGGAATGTGAAATTATTATTTTTATATTTAAAATCTAATACTTTTACTTAAGTAGGATTTTACTGGGTGACTTTCACTTGTCCTTTTCTATTAAGGTATCTTTACTTTTACTGAAGTATGACAAATGGGTACTTTTTCCACCACTGACAAGCATGATAGCTGTACTTTTAGTTTATGGTTGACGCAGCTTGCTGGCCATTAGTTATTCAAAATTTCACAACAAGTTAAAAATCACATAAATGCATCCAATTGGTTTTTACGACTTCACAACTGGTCAATTCCCACGACCCACATGGTTACATACGCAGCATCAGAGTGGAAACTTGAGGCCCAACATAATAATCCTGGCCCAACAGACAATGCCAGGAACATTGTGAATGCTTTACAAAATGAATGGCATTTAAAATGTAATTAATTTAACCTTGACCCCAAAACGTCCCGAACTGTGGGTTTGGTGAACTGTTAACTGCTAACTCTAGCAGGCTTGAAACTGAGTGCACGTCACACGCCAAACTCCACACATTGGAACAATGCTGAAACGTCAATCTATGGGCGAGTCAGTGCCACTTTTACATTTTTGACCAAATCAACATGAAAGAAAATCCATCTTGCAAATTCAGCAGGCTATGATGTGAAATAAGCTTTTAGAAGTTCTGTCTTGCTTTTATTACGTATAGTGAATGCCATCTTTGTGCTTATGCACACAGCACCTTCTTACCCACTCCTATCAATAAAATTATTTAGAACATCAGTTTTACTCTGCGTTTACTTTCAAATACATCCTGTCATTACCAAATATGTCATGTGAAAGGTATTTTTTTTATATTTTAAAATCGGTCTCTTCCTCAAATAAATAAACATTTGTGAGAGGGAGGGAATTTGATTTCACTGGTCCTCAACTCACAGCTCAGACTTCACTCAGGATAAATGGAGTTAGCCTTCACCGGCGCAGGTTAGTTCTGAAGCATTCGTTGCCATATAAATTCACCTGGCTAAAAGGTGAGCCAATTTCATGTTAGAGGTTATCCCGAGGTGAACTCAGAGTTGTCCAAAGTTACCTCCTCAAACCAGGTAGGTAGTGTACCCCCCTGGAGGCATTAGGCTATCAATAGAATCAGGGAGGTTATTGAGCTAAAGACATTTCCCCATGAGTAGATGGAAAAATTTTGTATTGTCCGGATAGGTGCAGTGAAATGTGTTGTTTTACAGGGTCAGTCTTAATAGGTGGAGCAAATTAGGGTTAAGTGCCTTGCTCAAGTGCACCGACAGATTTCTTCAACTTGTCAGCTCAGGTATTCAAACCAGCAACCTTCTCGGTTACTGGCCCATCACTCTAATCGCTAGGCTAGGTATAGGTGTGGTGAAGACATGGGGTTAGGGTAAGTGTGTTTTCAATCACCATGTGCTATGACAGGTAGCCTAGTGATTATTGCATTGGGCCAGTAACCAGAAGGTTGCTGGATCGACTCCCAGAGCTGACAGGGTAAAAATCTGTTGTTCTGCCCCTGAGCAAGGCAGTTCCCCAGGCGCCGAAGACGTGGATGTCGATTAAGGCCCCCCGCACCTCTCTGATTCAGAGGGGTTGGGTTAAATGCGGAAGACACATTTCAGTTGAATACATTCAGTTGGACAACTGACTAGGTATCCCCCTTTCCCTTATCCGCACCATGCCGTAGAGCAGGTCTAGAGCCCTCAGGCGGATGGACTCGTCCTTGTCATCCAGACACTGCAGGATGAGGTCCTTGTGGGACTGGACAGACTTGGGATGAGTCTTCAGTATCTTGGACATGGCCAGCAGGCCCAGGTACTTCACTATGGACAAAGACAACACACTCAGTGGCCAGGGCACTATACACTGGGCCTTCTACTCTACTTCCCTATGCACTAGACTAGAGGCTGTGCACTATGGAGACTGTACTACGAGCCATACAGCATGCCTTTACACTCCGCAGTAGACATTACCTTATGGCTATAGCCTACCGCCCTGTCTTAGAGCACAAGAGGTCTATTGGTCACCCAAAATATCTTGAACAATCTAGGTCTCTTTGGCTGTCTTCACTATCCCCTCTCAGCCGCTGAAACCTCACTGATTACATTACTGTAGGCCGTTATCCCTATTCTAAATGCCTCTCTTATATAATATGACTGTCTACACAGTATAGTATACAAAACGTGCTGTCTGACTGACTACCTGATATTTTCACATATATTAAAACAAAGAAAAGGAAAATACAAAGAAACACAAAACGATGGAGAACACAGACACGAGACAACATATACACATGGACGTTTCGTTTTTTGCCACCAACTTGAGTCCTAGGTATATGTAGCCATTGTGAAATAATCCAATAAGATTTTTGTTGTTGCTGAATCAGGCATATTATAACATCCAATTATTATCTGGGCTGTTGATATCTCAGGCACAGATAGCTGCATATCAGGTTTATGGATCAATGTGTGTGAATGTGACCTTGAGGTGAAGTGCTGTTGTGCAGATACAGGTTTGGTTTCATCAGAAAAGGTCAGGAGAAGCCCTGTAAACTCTATGATGTTTGAGACTAAAGTGGTGTCAAATGTGAGCAAGGGGGGTTAGAGCCTGTTGATGTTATGAGCCTAACTAGCGAAACAGTCGGGAACTCAAATGAAAAACAAGACATAGCTGCCAACGTATATATCTAATCTACACACAACCTACTAAGGGGCCCAGATAACTCGAATCACCAGCTGCATCAACATAATGATCGTAGATGGTTTAACTTACTGTTAGCCGTAACCTGTTAGACCTATGAATGACATCAAATATACTGAAAGTTTAAAAACTAAATAGCCTGATGAAGTAGAGATGTATAAATGGATGAAGACAAAACCCTACCATTTGATACAGTCACAACTGCAACTATGTGCAGTGAAATGTAAAACAGCCCCCTGTGTGGGACCATGATCAAAATGTCGAGTTATCCAGAGTTTGGGATCTAGGTTGTTGGAGCTAGATGGGTGGCTACTCAGAAACACACAGACAATGAGAGAATGACACACTGCAGGCATTGACAGAGGGCTCACAGTTCTGGTCCGAGTCTTCAATCAGGATTCGCAGTTTCTGGACACAGAGCTAAGGATAGAGAGAAGGGAGGAAGGGAAGGGAAAGTGCCATTAAAATCAATTCAGGTCCAGTGTTAGTAATATAATTTGGGCACTGCAACTGTTTTGGGGAAAAAGTGACCGTATATTCCAGCTGATGTCTTTGTACATCAAATACATGCATCTAGACATTTTAGGAGCTATAAAATCACACATTTTATTCAGTTGCACTAGCCTGTTTGATCTGTTGTTGTTCATCTTTTGAAAAAGACTTGTGTATGGTAAAAACAAAGAATTAAAAAAGATTCATGGTTTAAACATGCATCGTCATAAAATTGGAGTGGAAAGGGTTAACATCATTAGCTAGAAGAGAAAGTGTGGGCATGACGGCTGAAACTTACCTGAATACTAGCACTGTGATTTGGCATCCCAGAGGACAGGGAAATCAACACTGTAACAGAGGACAACGACAATCAGATCCTGCTGTGACAACTCTACAAACTTGTCAAAAACAACTTATCACGAGCTGCAATCTTAAAAGCACAGTGATGTTTTTAACTTCACATAAAACAAAACGCATAGTCAACACAACCTCCTCAGTGGCACATCACAGACACAAAAAAAACAACTGCCCACACTGAAGATTATAAACATAGCACAGAGAATATTGTGTTTTTATTACGAGTCAGAAATAACTGGGCTTGCCCACATCTTCAGTTAATACGCAAGCTTCACAAAGAGGGATGCCTACACCCGGCACAGACTAAAATGTACCTACAAAAAGAAGAAGTGAGAAGACGAATACTGACCTGCTATTACAGTGTTGACACATTCATATAGAAGTGACATAGCCGAGGTACTGTGAGAGAGGAAGAAGGAGTAAGAAAAGGAGTAGGGATAAACAGAAGGTCATTATTTTCATCAGACAACATTTTGTTATAGGGATTGAACAAAACACCTATTGGTTGGATCTCTGTGTGTGTGTTTTACCTGTGGATGAGGTTTGTTAGGGGCTCAATCAGCTTCTTCCCCAAGCGAGGCTCCAGAGGTGTGAGGGCACCAAACTGAAACACATAACACACTAATGGAGCAACACCTCTCCATGTTGTGATACTTGGCAATAATTTGTTACTGACACACATTCATTCCCACAGCTCCCTGTTCACTCACCAGCTTGATGATCTTGATGAGGACCCAATTGTTGGTGGAGGAGGTCATGAGCTTGAAGAAGAGTGGGGCAAGAGACAGGTAGTTCTTAGGATTTCTCCTGGCCAGCTCACAGATGACATTAACAGCCGCTGACTGGACCCCTACAGGACAGAGGCATCACACAGGGAGTGTTGAGATGAGATCAACAAAATCCATGCTGAAGGACATTATGATACGAATGAGGTGAAATGCATTCAAATAATTTGAAAAAGCTTCCACCAGTTAAGACACTATATTCCTTAGTTATTGCATAATTTATGATTCAAGGTGATAAAAAAAAAATCTGTCTGGCCCCAACCAACAGAGAAGTAGGTAGGTACTAGGTAGTCTATCTCACCAGGGTCAGGGTCTTCCAGTTTCTCCTTCAGCCTGGGGAAAGCAGGACGCAGAGACTCTGGGTACTTCAGGAACACCTTGTACATAATCAGGACTGCCTTCTTCCTGATGTACGGCTTTGTGTGGGACATCTGCAGCACAAACAGAGATAGGTCAGAGAAGCATGAAACAGACAAAAATGTGTAGAAAGAACTTGAGAATGTGACTCACAAGAGTCATGATGTCATTGGCCAGGTCCCGAGCCAGGTCAGGGGTCACGAAGCAGGAGAGGCCAGTGAGAGCCACACCAGTGTCGTACTGGTTAGGACTACTCAGATCCTGAGAGAGAAAAAAATATGAAAAAGAGGAAGAGAGAAAGCGAAAGAGGAGAGAAAAATAGAAGGAGAGGGGAGGAAATAGCAGGTATCAGAACTGGTCTTTAATCAGAGACCAGCAGGCCAAAAGTAAGGGGAAAAAAGCAACACTGACCTTTCGGATCTGATTGGTTGTCAGCATGATGACATCAGTGCTCTCATGAAAGCACTGGGAGGCAGCCAGGTAACCAATTCTCTGGAGGAGAGAGCACATGTTAAACCTCTGACCTAAGGCTAATTATATCTCGATTAGAACATTCTCAAATACCAACATTATAAAAGCACATTATTTCACTTTTTCACCTTGTATGTGAATTTGGAGGAACTCATGACTTCCACGATGTTGAATGCAGCCCAGCTGACATCATAGCCCAGCATCTGTAACTGTTAACACACAAGGGGAGAGGGCATTGAACATCCACTATGCTGTCCCTGTGGACAGTGAGAGCTAAATCCATTATCAAAGAGCTTTTCCTGAGTACGGCAGTATTCAAAGTACATGCTATCAAGTGAAAAAGTATGCATAGTAGGCCAAGGATATATAGCTAGTGTTTTTGGTTGCGCATCTCTGTGTTGTTCACTGTGAGGGCAGTTTCAGTGAGGGCAAATTCAGTAACGGCAGTTTTAGTGAGGGGTGCTGGTCTGTGGTCTTACGTAGGTGAGTTTGCACACAGCATTGGCTTTGACAGCAATGTTGTCCTGCTTGAGCTCCTGCTTGATCTCATCAATGCAGGTGGAGATGTACTTAGCCTGAGAAGAGACAGAGGAACAGACAGAGCAATGACAACCTCCACATGATACTTTACTTTCCTCTCCTGGTTGACCTCAGTTAACCAGTTTACAAATAGTCTAAGGGGAGAAATCGTAAGGGCATTTGAAATGTCATTAATTTTATAAATCTATAAAATAAAAGGATAATCAAACAGAGCTTCTGATCAGAAATGTTTTAGGCTTGTTAGGGTTTTCAGTATACGGTTGAATGGGTTTTATTCTGAACTTGGAATTAAAAGAATAAGTAGTGAGTAACCTTTAATTCAAGGTTTAATGCTACATTTATCTGCTACACAGAGATTGTTTAGCCTGGTTAGACTTTCTGATAGAGCAGAGTAAAACATTGGTGCAACAGAACCTTGGAACACACACACACAGAGAGCTCTATAATACAAGTGTGCTGGTCATGTGTCTGCAGTCATGAGACAGTGACAGGGGGAAGAGGGGGGGGGGGGTTTGTACTCTGCACATTATACTTGCAACCAGGCTGCAGAGCATGGACACCTGAAATCACCAGAGTGCTCTCCTATCACATTCTGACTCAACGACCAATTCAGATCCTATTGAAATAGCTGTTCTACAGCCAAGGCCTACATTGTGCTAGCACAGCAGGTTCTCCAGGAGGTACAGGGAGACAGTGGAGGGACCTTCTCAGACACTGTTCTTCTTCCAGGGACAGGATAATAATTATATATTTTTACCTTTATTTAACTAGGCAAGTCAGATAAGAACCAATTCGTATTTACAATGACAGCCTACCCCGGCCAAACCCTAACAAATGCTGGGCCAATTGTGCGCCGCCCTATAGAACTTCCAATCACGGCCAGTTGTGATACAGCCTGGAATCGAACCAGGGTCTGTAGTGACACCTCTAGCAATGAGATGCAGTGTCTTAGACCGCTGCGCTACTCAGGAGCCCATAACATCCCTGTTAGTGTTACATATTATTGTCTTCTACAATTTAATATCAGTTGCATTGTGTGCCTTAACACCTTTTTAGATTTGCTTCCCTTTTAAATGAGGGAGTGCCTAAGTATAATAGGTGTAGCTGTATTATATCCCTACATGCATAAAGCAAATAGAGTCCAGGTCTGGAGAGAACACACACAAGGCATTAATATTTCAGTGAGCTGTCCACTGTTGGCTGGGTAACCAACACCTTAACTTAGTAAGCAGGGTTAAGTTACACAAAGGGGACCACATTAGGACCTGAATCAAAAGATCCTGGTTTAGTACAGTGGTCAAAGATATCATGCTTTGTCAGTCTGGCTAAGCAATGAAAAAGCACATGACAAAACATTTACTTTCTTTTGCCAGATAACTGACTGGGCAAATGATTCTTCAGTGGCCACCATAGCTCTGTGGAATCCAGCAGCAGCTATCCATTTTTTATTTAACAAGGCAAGTCAGTTAAGAACAAATTCTTATTTACAATGACGGCCTACCAAAAGGAAAAAGGCCCCCTGCGGGGATGGGGGCTGGAATTAAATATACAAATAAATTAAATAAAAATATAGGACAGGACAAAACACACATCACAACGAGAAACAACACTACATAAAGAGAAACCTAAGACAACATAGCATGGCAGCAACACATGACAACACAGCATTGTAGCAACACAACAACATGGTAGCAACATGGCAGCAGCCCAACATGGTAGCAGCACAAAACAGGATACAAACATTGTTGGGCA
Organism: Salvelinus namaycush; assembly: GCF_016432855.1. Lineage (NCBI taxonomy): Eukaryota > Metazoa > Chordata > Actinopteri > Salmoniformes > Salmonidae > Salvelinus > Salvelinus namaycush. Next base: position 18,695,767 of record NC_052316.1, read on the forward strand.
CAGACAACAGCACAAAGGGCAAGGTAGAGACAACAATACATCACACAAAGCAGCCACAACTGTCAGTAAGAGTGTCCATGATTGAGTCTTTGAATGAAGAGATGGAGATAAAACTGTCCCGTTTGAGTGTTTCCCAATTCAACATTGGTCCAGCTCACTCTTCTGCTCAAGAAAGTTCTGCAATAAGAGACTCCCTATGTCCTAGCTACTGACTGGCATAATTTTTTGAATGGTAGCAATACATCCACCCTAACAGCATAATGGTCTCCACTAAGTGACATAATTTCCTAAACTTAAAATCGGTTTAAAACGAAGGAATTCATTCTGGAGCAACTTCCACCTCCATATCTCATTCAAACAGTGCCCTCTATTGGACAGACTATAGGCCAACCCACTGTCACCCTCTGTGATGATGCTGATTCTTTGATGATCTAATTTGCAGAACACAGCATCATCCTGAAAACACTGGTGTGACACCCATGAAGACAGGAGCATTTCCTACCATAAAAGCTGTCATATCACAGGGAACTATAATCAAACGTTATGAGGCTGTTCCCTGTTATGGCAATACTTAATACTACTTTTTTCCACACCACATTGGATGTCCTCTGATGTTGCTAACACAGTATACATAGCTAGTATAGTCTACAGCCATATTAATAAAGCATGATTATGAAATCTACAATTTGCATAAACCTAGCATCCGGTAATCTGCTGTCTGACTCTTCGGAGGTGTCACTTCACCTATTTCCCACAAATGTACAAACAAAATGAATTAAAAAAGGTGGCGAAAGTATAGTAGTTTGGATAAAAGGACCTCTGTTTTTCCAGTCAGAAGAGTTGTGGAGGAAGCATCCTTTCGTCTACCTATGCAACGTTGTCACTGACATGACGCTGTAGAGCGAGGCCTACAAAATCGTCTAGACTTTGTTTGCATGTCACTGTTTTTATTAATGCAATATGAGATGAATATACACAAAGGGAACTCACAATTTTTATCTAGCTACTGTCAATTAGCAAATAAGAGAAAAATAGTGCTGAAGGAAAAGTATTATTACACGCATCATCCTGATCACATCAGCTGAGGTGGATAAACTTAGCTAACGTTACTGCTAGTTAGCCTCTTAGTTGTCACTTGCTAGCTAATTAGCTTCACCTGAAAGCAGTTGCCATGAGCAGTAAAAAGGTAGCGTTTCACAACTGGTTATAAGTAGTATTTCGTGCAAGAACCATAATATTTGAAGGGTCCCGTGTGGCTCAGTTTGTAGAATAAGTGCTTGCGACGCCAGGGTTGTGGGTTCGAGTCCCACAGAGGACCAGTACGAAACAAAATAAAGTGCGCTTTGGATAAAACCCATCTGCTAAATCAGTAGCTAGCTATGTAGTGGCGATAAACTGCTAATGTTAGCTTGCTAGCCAAATTACGATTATCGCGCAATGGCACATTGACAGTTACCGAGTTAACTAATGCTACCAGAGTTGATATTCGGTTGCCTACTCAGTCCTGATTAACTTCATGACAAGACGCCTTAGTTATTTAGCTATGTGGATAGCATACCGGGTAGACAGCTAGCATAAGGTTGGAATGGCTATCTAATAGGTGAGCTATTGTAGCTGGCTAACCAGAATATTTAGCAATGAGATATGTTACAAACATTGACTTACTGACAGTGGTAATCAGACATTTCCGAAAACACAGCTAATCGTTTTACCTCATCTTCCTTGTGATTCCTAATTCCACGTACTAAATCTTGAAGATTTTTATCGAACATCCGATCGATGCTCCCTTTAACAATCTTCAAAGCCATGGCTGACTTTTGTCGCTTCTGTCCTCGGGGACAAAGCGCCTGGTAGAGGTCTTTTGGATGCTAACCGGCCCGCTAGACAGTCTCTCATCCACCCGGATACCGTTTTTTCGGGATTCGTAATTGTTTACTAATCCCGGGCAGAGAAGGAGAAGCTAGATGGGGTGTACTATAACTGTGCAAACACTGGCAGTGGATCCATATAGGAAATGGCTGACAAAATGGCGTCTAACGTCAGCTGACTGTATTAATATGTGGGATTCTCATTATGATAATCAAATGCAATTAAAGATATATGCCTAGTACTCGGTTTGCAATGTTAATGCATGATCATTTTCAAGTTGTATTCTTTATACAGAATGCAATTCATCACCATGTCTACAAAATTGTGCACAGTAGATCTTTCTTTGCCACAGCCAACCCAATGAGCATTAATGACTGCATGAACATTTTCATGTAAAAGGATGGCAAATAATCTGCTATTTAACTTGCATAAATGTATAATGGGTTATTTGTAAACAATTTTACACCGCTGACCACATGCATAGGTCCACATTATTCACTGCAATTCCTCTTCACTAGATTGGTTACACAGGTTGTAAATTACAACTTGTATGTATACATTTATTACACCCCAATCCAACTACATTTATGAGAATATGAGACTTCCTTGAAGCCTTCAATGACAGAAGTGTTCAGATTATGACCACAATGCTGAGATATTGATTTAACTCAACTAAATTAAACAAAATATTTTACATAGCACTAAAAACACATGTATGACAAGCAAACGTCAAATGGGCTCCAGCTGCATGGGATCTGGACAACTTGGATCAGGATCATATCATTTAGTCTGTACACAATGTGTATTATCCCGTTCATTAGGCTAATTATTGAAAGCAGATGGTATTGAGGGAAAAACCAGATGACTATGAATAATTCCACAGCATTCAGTAAATCAAAAGCAGATGCAATATCAGAAAACATACTTGTTATAAAAATTAAAAGTAGGTGGAACTTAATTGGAAAACATGTGATGTGGTTCCATTCACTGGCTTAATATTTATATGGTGCGACTGGATTAATAAGAACTGACCAGATAAAAAAAAAAAAAAAAAAACTCACAAAAAGTACCAGACTCATACTTATCCACCACACATTAGCCTTTTCTAGGTTCTGTAGGCTTCAATATCATTCTCAAAGCAAAGCCAACAGATGCCTTGACTAACGTGACAGTACAGTTACTTCAAAGCAGAACAAGACTCCTCTCCCCCTTCGATTTCCTGTTAGAAGTGCTAAAAATTGAATCTCTCATAAATACAGTATGAAAGACCAAAGTTATAGTTCATGTGGGAGAAAAAAAAGCATGGTAGCTTGAGGGGGAGGAATTGGGGATTGTCCAAGGTGTCCTATAAAAATTGAAAAATACAATGGCGAACATCAAAGTGGTATGCAGAGCACCATGTATCTGGCACGAGACTAGTGAGCTTTCCTTTTAGCGGTGGTAAACAGTTGTATTCCATTTTCTTCAGAGTTCTTCAGCTCTCCATCGCTGTCAGTTCTGTTTCTGTAGAGAGAGCGTGGTGTGTTTCATCAGTGTGCGTCTGCTGCTCAGCAGGACTATCAGGACTTCGCCTACCATGGAGAAGAGACAAGACTTCAGAACTAGAGCCACATATACCGTTGTGATGGTAGCAAAGTACCAATGAGTAGAGCAATATATTACCATGGATACTTTGAACAAATATTAGCAGAAATAAAGGAAGTACACAAAGATGTGACATAGGAGGAGGCCGTTTACCTGTTGGGGCTTGAAGCCACATGCTCATCATTCACTTCCTGGACCGGTGACTTTGGGGTATCCTCCAACTCAGTGCATTCCTTTTTCTGGACTTCTGATTCCCCATTCACAGGTATTACATCTGATGACAAGTTATGCAAAATCAATTGATTGGCTACAAATGAAGGACCTTTAATTTCGTTGTTACACACATTGAAAAATAAAGTCTATGAATTAATGCCATAGTGAACTTCTCCTTTAAGAGGGGTAATATCCATAGGAGGAAAAATACAGAAAATGTAAATAAGTCCATCAGTAAATACAGTAAATAAGTCAAGTTTGGGCTGAGAGAATTACCTGTGTTTTGTGTCTCCTTCCCATTCTCTTCCTGCTCCTTTCCCTCAGCTTTGTGTTTACTTGGCATTTCAGACTTGACCACAAACTGCCCCTTTAATTTGTTGTAGACCTGGCTGGCCTTTTCCATTACGTCACTGCTTGCTTTGTATCGACGGATCTACAGTAACACAAACATCAATCAGAACAACTTCAGCGGAGTTCAAAGGGGCCAAAAACAGGGGATGAGATATACACAGAGGATCTATACTGAACAAAAATATAAACGCAACATGTAAAGTATGTCCCAGATTTCATGAGCTGAAATAAAAGATTCCAGAAAGATCTGAAATTTGCTTACATCCCTATTAGTGAGTGAGTATTTATTCTTAAACCAGACAATCCATCCACCTGACAGGTGTGGCATATCAAGAAGCTGATTAAACAGCATGATCATTACACAGGTGCAACTTGTGCTGGGGACGATAAAAGGCCACTGAAATGCACAGTTGTCACAACACCAGTCCACCAGCACTGTTGCCAAAGAATTTAATGTTAATTTCTCTACCATAAGCCACCATCAATATTGTTTTAGAAAATTTGGGAGTATGTCCAACCGGCCTCAACCACAGACCACGTGTATGTGGTCTGTCAATGTTGTGATGTCAATGTTGTGAACAGAGTGCCGCATGGCGGCAGTGGGGTGATGGTACGGGCAGGCATAACCTACGGACAACGAACACAACTGCATTTTATCGATGGCAATTTGAATACACAGAGATACCGTGACGAGATCCTGATTGTGAGGCCCATTTCTTTTTTTAAAGTGTCTGTGACCAACAGATGCATATCTGTATTCCCACATGATTAGGGTCAAATTATGGCCTAATAGATCCATAGATCTATTAAATCCATAGATTAGGGCCTTTCAATTGAATGATTTCCTTATATGAACTGTAACTCAGTAAAATCTTTGAAATTGTTGCATTTATATTTTTGTTCAGTACACAAGGTTAACTTTTATGAAGAGGTTCAGAGGGAAAGGCACCTTTTTAAGCGTGGCAATAACATCAGAGTTCTTCTGTAGGATGTGGCTGGTGACCGGCACAGCCTCCAGCTCTGCCAGGGCCTGTAGACAGCGCTCTATGTCCTGCAGAACAGACAACACCATTGCAGTATTCTATGTGCAAGGAACATCTAATTGGTCAAATAAAAAAGGTGGTTCCTCATGCTGCTTGTAAAATCCCAACTATGTGACAATAACTTCTCTGTTGACAATGAAGAGAGCCCCTTATATGGTTACTCACTGGGTTGTCCACTTTCAGTGCAAACTTGATGTCAGTGTGGAGCTTCTGCAGCTTTTCGTCTGGAGTTGGCTCTGTGTACAGACACAAAAAGACAAGGAGTGAGGACACGAAAAGTTTATATTACCTGGCACTGTATCTGACCAACCATTGGTCACAATTAGTTTTCCATATGCAGGGTTTCCAAATGGACACAGTGGATTGGTGGACTGGGAGTAACATTGAGCTCTGACCTTTTTTCTTCTCTGCTTTCCTCTCTGGAGGTCTCTCTGGTTTACGTTTGGGCTTGTCAGGCTTGGACCTGAGGGAGAGAGCTCAGTGACCTGTGTGCATTTATATTTAATGGAAGATAACATCTAATGAGATCTGTGCTCTGGTCTTTTGTCTTGTTCAGCCATGTGCAATTTACCTCACTCGGGGCCTCTCCTCTGACCGCTGGGTTCGCTTTTCCTTCACATCTTTCTCCTTTTTGCCTTTACCATGATCCCTCTCTTTCTTTGTTCTCCCTTTCTTCTGGTTGTCTGAACGCTTTGCAGATGCTTTCACCTGAATGGGGGAAAAACACAATGTTCAACAAATCTATTCTAAAACAAGCAAATGTCCCCTCTTTACAGTCTTCCATGCTAGTTACCTCAGGTCCAGAGTCAGAGTCGGAGGGGGCGGGGATGGGGGGCGGTGGGGGTTTCTTGGACTTCTTCAGTGGGTGATCTACACCCTCATCTGAACTGTTTTCACCACTGCTCTTTCCTTTCTCCTTGTCCTTCTTTCTCTGCTCATCTTCTTCCTTCTCCCTCTCCCGATACTTGAGGATCTCCTCTGCCTGCTCCTTCTTCCGCCGTTCCTCCAGCTCTTTCCTACGCTCTTCATCTCTCTTTTTCCAGTCGCTGACTCGGTCCGGCTCACTGTCGCTGTAGTACAGGAGACCATTCATAATGTACTTATTTATTGACAAAAGTCATTTATAATGTATTAACGGAGAGCACAACCAATGTGGAACAGACTAGAGCCGTGCTGACCTATCACTGTCAGAGGAAGACGCCGGTGCTCTGACCGGGGCAGCTTTGGGTTTCCGTCCACCCCGAGGCTTTGGCGGAGGCTTCTCTGAGTGAGACAAATGGCAGAGAAGAGGGTTATGCAGTGACAAATACAGTTATCATTCACTGTCTGGGATACCAGACATAATAGCCCTCACCTTTCTTGCGCGCTTGAGGAGCCTTCCGTGGAGGTGGCTGTGGCTCTGAGTCAGAGTCGGATTTGGAGCCAGACTGGGATTCTGATCCAGACAGAGCAGGCCGTGGCTTCTGATCCTCTGAATCACTGCCCCCTTTCTTCTTGTCTGACTGAGACCCAGAGTCGGAGTCGGAGTCCGACAACACCTTCTACAGCATCCCAGAAAGAGAGAAAACCATAATGAGAGAGAGAGCCAGTAATCACTGCGAAACCATAAACGGTGCTTATCTATTCAGCTACCCAGGGCTGTTTGACACCTGAAGGGCATCCTTTCCTCACCTTCTTCCCTTTGCCACCTCCAGCCTTCTTCCCGGCGCCGCCACGGCCTGCTGCTGCCTTCTTCTCTGGGGTGAAGTCCTACAGGGGAAAACAAACAAGACACCATCAAATTAACACCAAGTTATCATGCTAGTGTATAACATACTGTTTGTATGTGTCAACTGACCTGGTCACTGTTCTTCCCAGAGTCCGAGTCAGAAGGGGATGGGTCTGGTTCCGAGGGTGAGCCACTCTCCTCTCCATCCCGGTCACTGGACGAACCCCGGGTCTTCTTCACAGGGGGCTGCTGAATGAGAGATAGAACAGAGATGTAATATTATAACAGATGCACATCTAAGCAACAGCAGTTGTCTGGTTGGAATTAACATCCAAAAACACAGAAAATATAATTTCGCAACCACCTTGGCAGCAGGTGCCTTCCTCTTCACCCCTCTTCCTTGATCCTCACTTCCTGAGTCAGAATTTACTTCACTTCCTGAACATGCTTTCCTGGGCACCACTGCTTCCTCGTCATCCTCTGCCTCACTTCCTGCTGCACCGTCATTGGGTTCACTGTCAGACGAGCTGACAGGCTGGGGAGTGAATGAAGAGATAATGCCCCAACGTAAGTGTTTGTTGATAAACACAGATGTGATAGAATGCTGACCAAACAGATAATACCACCAACAGGGAGCTGTATAGTACGGTAACTTTGGCAACGAGTCTCTGACCTAAACGGATCCTAAGTGTACAGAAAAATAATAATAAACCAGGGATAACAGCACTCAGTTGTAGTTGGTCAGTATTACAGAAACAGTATCAAGAGGGACTTCTGAGGATATGATGTACTTACTGCAGGAGCACTGTATGAGGCGTGAGGGTTGTTCTGGATTTCACACAAGCCCTCATTGAAGCCCTTCCTTTTATTAGGTTTCCCATAGCGCTCGCTGTACTTGTCATATGCAAAAAGGTCCTTCGGTGCAAGGAATGCTCTGAAGAGAGAGCATGATTTAAGACAATGCTATATACGAGACTGTAATTCTAATTCACTGAATTAAAAAGATGATACTTGAGACAGCCACACTCCCTGCTTTCAGGGTAACTGACACACCAGGTTTCTGCATGATGTAAATGCCATGTACTGGTAATGAACTACAATACTGAAAGGGATATTTTGCCACCTAGTGGTGGTTTAAGAATAGTTTATCTGCCATCTTGTAAAACAAGTGCTGTATGATCAAAATGAAAGAATGAACTTCAACACACAATTGACCTAGATCACTTCAGACATAAACCAGTAATGAAAAACACATGAATGAGTTTCAAAAGGTTAAAGTAAGTTAAAGAAGATACAGTGCACCAACAAACAGGGAGGATATATCTCCACAGAAATATGAGTTATGATACTTAAATTAAAAACAACATACAACACATTAGGTAGCTGGGGACAACAAAAACAAAACCAACTGGAATAGAAATACAAATCAACAACATTCCTGTTTGCATCACTGTCTCAATAATTTTTTTTAACTGCTGATCCAATAAAGCAGGGGTTCTCAAAGTGGGGCCCGCAGACCCGAGATACTGCAGGAGGACCATGGCCAGATCTCAAAATATATATTTTTATGAATATTACTAACAGATTAAACAAATGTTGGCCAAGGGATTCACGGAATAAGTGTAATACAATAAAATGTTATCAATCAACAATTGATGTTCTAAACTCTGGGCAACATGGGCCTGGAAGGTATTCACAGTACTCCCCTAGTTGTACATTTTTCAACTCAATACTTCTTATATTCCCCCCTAATTAATTAAAATAAATATATAATTTAAAAAATTTAAAAATGTTTTACATAATGCACTGTAATGTAAGCTTTCAAACAGCAAAGTTATCTCTGCCTCATGGTAAAACATGTATAAAAGCACAATATTAGCTTTAAAGCTACAACAACAAAAATCTCTGCCCCATGACAAAATGTGTAGAACTGCAGGATATTACCTTTAAAACTGCAAAATCTTCTCTCTGATGCCAAGAGATGGGCCTTTAATATGTTCCTTCCCAGGGCTCAAGACTTGGTTAGTATGGCCATGCACTGCTAGCCTGACGACTCACACTAAATTATTCTGTTGCTCTGTCGTTCGCTACATACTTAGTCTGTGGGGGTGGCGTAGCGTTTGGCCGGAGCAAGGGTTCTGGATAGCGGGGAAAATGCACTGCCAAAGTCTTAGTACAACTCCTTGTATGCTATTTTATCTCACTCGAGCGGTGTTCTGATTATGATGGGGTCCCTAATGAATTTGCAATCACAAAAATCTTGAGAACCCCTGCAATAAAAGGACCTTAATGATGATGTAGTATACCAAGTCCATCCAAAGAAATTCCTGCTATTGCAAATCAAAGAGACACAGCACTTACGTTTCATGGGTCCCAAAGAAGAAGATGGGGATTTTATTTGGAGGGGGTTTTACTGCTCCGTCTGCCACATCCTCAATCTAGGAGAATGAGAACCACACAACCAAAAACACATTGTGAGAGATATCCAAATTAGGTACAGGAGAGAATATATTCACTGCTCTTTGTAGTCTGATCCTTAAGTCAGGTTGGGCAACTGATGAAAGTAAGGCTGGAAGTAGGTAATTAATATTTTGGCCTTGTCTGGACCCCTCACTCCAGACAGACACCTTGATTGGAAGAATCTGTAGAATGTTCTAATCACTGCCAAAAACATCCTGGGGACAAGTGAACACGTCACATGAAAGTCATGCATTTCCAGAAAATAAAATATGTTTACACTGTACCTAAAACTCATCTGGTTAGTTAACTATAGCTCGGATCTTATTTTATAGGACAGCAAGTCTAAAAAGCTGTAAATCAAGAAGGCTTCATCTTCAATCAATCAACACACACCAAAAGTAAAGTACAGGTACTGTAGCTACTTAGCGATGCCTGGTTGGACAAAATACGTGCACAAAAGACAAACATGAACGCCATTCACAAAGTAGTCTGGTTATACTTTTCCATAGATGGTCCCGCAAACATCTTACAAACAGATTGCTAGGATTAAAAAAAAACTGTTATACAGTTCCAAGTACGAGGCAAGGCTAGCTGGCTATATAATATTAGCTATGTCAGTCATTGACAAGGATGCACAGCGAAACTCCAGCGTCCCCTTCGCCTACCCCCCTTCACTCTGGCTGCTACTAGCTTACCCTGGCTGGCCAGTGGGGGTACCCCTTCATTTTAGCGAAGACCAGGTCTCCGGGTTGGAAATTGTGCGGCATTGTCCTGCTCTTCTGTGCAGCCTTTTCTTTCTTCTTTAGCGAACTCTGGGTGTCTTTATGTGTCGCTTCTTTACCGTTTTCAGGTCGACACGAAACCTGCAAAACGATTAAGTTTACTAGCTAGAAAGCTAGTTTCTCAATAGCGCGAGCTGAGGCGGTTAGCTTCATAAGAATAGCTTCCGCTAACTTTGATTATCGGAGCGGAAATCCCTCCTACTGGCCACTATAATTGGTTTAATTTCTTTTCACTCCATTCTTCAAACCAATCATATTCTACAATGTGTACACTGTAAATTCGATATCGTTTTCCTAATTTGAATCTGACCACTAATTAAAAAATGCATAGTAACATCAAATCAAAAGCTTTAGCGCAGAAGTAAAAACATTGATTTCATAAATATCTGTCTTCCACAACATATAACTTGTTGTTTGTGATTCTTTTATGTTTTTTAGTATGAATGTTGTCTTGACAAATAAAAATAACAGGTAATCGACCGCAGTCATAGAGTAAAAATATGGGGGTGAAAGTAAGAGGGTACGTTCAGGTGTTTTGCCGAAAATCTCCCCCCTGCTGGACTACATTACCACATTTCGTTAAGAAAGTGGATAACTGCAAAAGCGCAGAAGCTACTATGGCAATGGCCATTGCGGAGCATTGTTCGCTGCTAGCATGCGACCATTTAGGTATGGCATGCAAAGCTGCCTTTTCAGAATCCGTGGCAGCAACAAACTTCCAAATGCACCGCACCAAGTGCACAGAAATTATTAGGGGAGTATTGGCTCCTTATTTTCTCCAAAGGGTAACATCAGATGTGGGGGGTGAGAAGTTCAGTCTCCTTTTGGATGAGTCCACTGATGTCAGTTGTGTCCAAATACCTGGGTGTGGTGAATCGGTATTTCAGTGCTAAGAAAATAACCGTTGTGTCCACATTTCTCGGGCTGGTTGAATTGGAGGGGGGCGATGCCAGATCAATAGCAAAGGCGGTCATTGAGTTTCTTGAGAAGTGTAACCTTAAAAAAGAACATCTTCAGGGTATTGGCACTGATAAAAATAAAAATAAAATCACCTTTATTTAACCAGGTAGGCCAGTTGAGAACAAGTTCTCATTTACAACTGCAACCTGGCCAAGATAAAGCAAAGCAGTGCGACACAAACAACACAGAGTTACACATGGGGTAGACAAACGTACAGTCAACAACACAATAGAAAAATCTATATACAGTGTGTGCAAATGTAGTAAGATGAGAGAGGTAAGGCAATAAATATGCCATATTGGTGAAATAATTACAATTTAGCATTAACACTGGAGTGATAGATGTGCAGAAGATGAATGTGCAAGTAGAAATACTGGGGTGCAAAGAAGCAAAAAAAATGACAATATGGGGATAAGGTAGTTGGGTGGGCTATTTACAGATGGGCTGTGTACAGGTGCAGTGATCGGTAAGCTTGTCTGACAGCTGATGCTTGAAGTTAGTGAGGGAGATATAAGACTCCAGCTTCAGTGATTTTTGCTATTCGTTCCAGTCATTGGCAGCAGAGAACTGGAAGGAAAGGCGGCCAAAGGCGGAGTTGGCTTTGGGGTGACCAGTGAAATATACCTGCTGGAGCGCGTGCTACAGGTGGGTGCTGCTATGGTGACCAGGTGGGGCTTTACCTAGCAAAGACTTATAGATGACCTGGAGCCAGTGGGTTTGGTGACGAATATGAAGCGAGGGCCATCCAACGAGAGCATACAGATCGCAGTGCTGGGTAGTATATGGGGCTTTGGTGACAAAATGGATGGCACTGTGATAGCCTACATCCAGTTTGCTGAGTAGAGTGTTGGAGGCTATTTTGTAAATGACATTGCCGAAGTCAAGGATTGGTAGGATAGTCAGTTTTACGAGGGTATGTTTGGCAGCATGAGTGAAGGGTGCTTTGTTTGCGAAATAGGAAGCCGATTCTAGATTTAATTTTAGATTGGAGATGCTGAATGTGAGTCTGGAAGGAGAGTTTACAGTGTAGCCAGACATCTAGGTATTTGTAGTTGTTCACATATTCTAAATCAGAACCGTCCATGGTAGTGATGCTAGACGGGCGGGCGGGTGCGGGCAGCAATCGGTTGAAGAGCATGCATTTAGTTTTACTTGCATTTAAGAGCAGTTGGAGGCCACGGAAGGAGAGTTGTATGGCATTGAAGCTCGTCTGGAGGTTTGTTAACACAGTGTTCAAAGAAGTGCCAGAAGTATACAGAATGGTGTCGTCGGCGTAGAGGTGGATCAAAGAATCACCAGCAGCAAGAGCGACATCATTGATGTATACAGAGAAAAGAGTCGGCCCGAGAATTGAACCCTGTGGCACCCCCATAGAGACTGCCAGAGGTCCGAACAAGAGGCCCTCCTATTTGACACACTGAACTCTATCCGAGAAGTAGTTGGTGAACCAGGCGAGGCAGTCATTAGAGAAACCAAGGTTGTTGAGTCTGCCGATAAGAATGCTGTGATTGACAGAGTCAAAAGCCTTGGCCAGGTCGATGAAGACGGCTGTACAGTATTGTCTTTTATCGATGGCGGTTATGATATCGTTTAGGACCTTGAGCGGGGCTGAGGTGCACCCATGACCAGCTCGGAAACCAGATAATGCATCAGTGATGACTGGGGTGCACAACGGGGTGCACAAGATTTTAAAGGAAGAATGTGCATTGCCCAATTTGGTACTCATCTGCTGTGTGTGCCATTCTTTACAATTGGCTGTCAGTGCAACATCCAAAGAAAGCATCCCTAGGAGTGTTGAGTACTTAATCAAAGAAACCTACAACTGGTTTTCGATTTCCCCAAAATGGTGCGAGGCGTACAAAGCAGTATTTGCCACCATTAATTGTGGCCAGAAACTCCTGCAGATCACCAAAGTGTGTCCCACATGTTGGCTATCGATTGAGCCTGCGGTAACTCGTAAATTGAGCCAGTGGGAAGAACTGAAACTCCACTTTGAGTTGACCAACGGCAGTGATAATTGCTACATGGCAGATGTGCTCCACTCCATGTACATGGACAAGATCATCTACGTCTACCTGATATTCTTGAAATCAATCCTGTCCGACGTACAAATTGCAGTGAAGTCATTTGAGGGAGAGCAAACAGATCCTGTCAAGCTTTTGGACAATCTGGTACACCTCTTAACATAAATTTGCAGCAGAGTAGTCAACCCTATGGCAAAAATGTATGTCCTGAAGGATGCCATTGATGGACATCTCAGTACATCACCGTACCTTGGGTACCTTTTCGAGAGCACGGTGTACCAACTCAGTTTTGCACCGGGTGACGAAAAGGTCATTCGGAGACAGTGCATCAACTACATTAGGAGCTGCAAACAAGGCTCCCAGACAACCTAGACGCCTTGCGAAACATGGCCTTGTTCAGTGTTAAGGAAATGGTAAAGCACAATAAAGGCACCACTGAAATTATTAAAGTAGCTGAGCTACTGGGATACCAGCCCCAAACAGTTGATAAAATTGTTTCCCAATGGAGAAACATCCATCTGTTTTATTCACTTCACTCTTTTGGAGTGAAGTGAATAACTACACGGACTCTTCCGGGTCAAATCCATTTGAAGAACTGTGCAAAGCTGCATTCACTGCCCTCTCCTTGCCACACTCAAATGCGGAGGTTGAACAGCTGTTCAGCCAAATGAGTGTGTCAAAGTTAAGAAATAGAATGTCACTGCACACTCTCAACTCCATACTCCTGGTGCGGTATGGACTAAAGCTGGCTGGTGATACCTGTTACCAGTATAAACTGAGTGAAGTTCTGCAGCAGTTTGGCACCACAGCAGCATACAGTTTTAAGGCCACTCCATCCTCTTCTGCTGGTTACAGCTCCGTGACAATGCAGTTGGACAGTGAAGATGAAGAGAATTTTCTTGAATCTATGATTCATGATATTTACAGTATGCATGCAAGGAGTGGACTTTCTGGAACTGGCGGAGTCACACAGCTGATGATGGCAGTGTGCACTGCAGTGTAGGGGAGAACAGTGGCAATATCTGGAGGAACACATTGAGCAGCTAGCCAGCCAAGCAGCACAACAACCTGGAGTGAGCTTGAGAGAGATGCCTAGCGCACACATCATTATTTGAGTTAAGTTGCTTGTTCAATACGATAGCATATATGCCTTGTTATTAGCTTGTACCTAGAACTGTTGATCAGTTAGGTAGCATATTAACTGACTACCAATACACTGCTTAAAACTAAACTCAGCAAAAAAGAAATGTCCTCTCACTGTCAACTACGTTTATTTTCAGCAAACTTAACATGTGTAAATATTTGTATGAACATAACAGGATTCAACAACTGAGACATAAACTAAACAAGTTCCACAGACATGTGACTAACAGAAATGGAATAATGTGTCCCTGAACAAAGGGGGGGACAAAATCAAAAGTCACAGTCACTATCTGGTGTGGCCACCAGCTGCATTAAGTACTGCAGTGCATCTCCTCCTCATGGACTGCACCAGATTTGCCAGTTCTTGCTGTGAGATGTTACCCCACTATTCCACCAAGGCACCTGCAAGTTCCCAGACATTTCTTGGGGAATGGCCCTAGCCCTCACCCTCCGATCCAACAGGTCCCAGGCGTGCTCAATGATATTGAGATCCGGGCTCTCCGCTGGCCATGGCAGAACACTGACATTCCTGTCTTGCAGGAAATCATGCACAGAATGAGCAGTATGGCTGGTGGCATTGTCAAGCTGTAGGGTCATGTCAGGATGAGCCTGCAGGAAGGGTACCACATGAGGGAGGAGGATGTCTTCCCTGTAACACACAGCGTTGAGATTGCCTGCAATGACAACAAGCTCAGTCCGATGATGCTGTGATACACCGCCCCAGATCATGATGGACCCTCCACCTCCAAATCGATCCCGCTCCAGAGTACAGGCATCGGTGTAACGCTCATTCCTTCCACGATAAACGCGAATCCGTCCATCACCCCTGGTGAGACAAAACCGCGACTTGTCAGTGAAGAGCACTTTTTGCCAATCCTGTCTGGTCCATCGACAGTGGGTTTGAGCCCATAGACAACGTTGTTGCCGGTGATGTCTGGTGAGGACCTACCTTACAACAGGCCTACAAGCCCTCAGTCCAGCCTCTCTCAGCCTATTGCGTACAGTCTGAGCACTGATGGAGGGATTGTGAGTTCCTGGTGTAACTCGTACAGTTGTTGTTGCCATCCTGTACCTGTCCCGCAGGTGTGATGTTCGGATGTATTGATCCTGTGCAAGTGTTGGAACAATCAGCTGTCTGTCCTGTCTCCCTGTAGCGCTGTCTTAGGCGTCTTACAGTACGGACATTGCAGTCCTCATGCCTCCTTGCAGCATGCCTAAGGCACGTTCACGCAACCTGGGCATCTTTCTTTTGGTGTCTTTCAGAGTCAGTAGAATGGCCTCTTTAGTGTCCTAAGTTTTCATAACTGTGACCTTAATTGCCTACCGTCTGTAAGCTGTTAGTGTCTTAATGACCGTTCCACAGGTGCATGTTTATGAATTGTTTATGGTTCATTGAACAAGCATGGGAATCAGTATTGAAACTCTTAACAATGAAGATCTGTGAAGTTATTTGGATTTTTACGAATTATCTTTGAAAGACAGGGTCCTGAAAAAGGAACGTTTCTTATTTTGCTGAGTTTATAATTGTTCAGAATGTGTCATGTGTAATTGTTCAATAAAATAAAAATATCTGATCATATAAAATGTGTAGTTTTTGTATTACTTTTACAAATAAAAATGTGATAATAAACAAACAAATCTAAACTAACAAATGTCAAATCATATTTTTTGCAGAGATGGCCAGTCAATTTGAGTAACATTATTGCATGATTACGTATTCTACGTAATGACGCGGGTTTACGTTATTACGTAATGGCGTCATCACGTAGAGACATCACATCTTCATTTACCAACTTTTAGCAACAAATTGACCTGCCTCGAGCAACTTCCCCTGAAAATTAGTTGGCAACACTGGGCCGTACATTCTGACCTAATGACAATCGGCAAATATCATTACACTTTTTGTGTTTTGTGTAACAGATGTCTCTTTCCATCCACCACTGTTTGGAGTAGAGGTCGACCGATTAGTCGGAATGGCCGATTAATTAGGGCCGATTTCAAGTTTTCATAACAATCGGAAATCGGTATTTTTGGACACCGATTTGGCCGTTTTTATTTTTTTACACCTTTATTTAACTAGGCAAGTCAGTTAAGAACACATTCTTATTTTCAATGACGGCCTAGGAACGGTGGGTTAACTGCCTTGTTCAGGGGCAGAACGACAGATTTTTACCTTGTCAGCTCGGGGATTCAATCTTGCATCCTTACTGTTAACTAGTCCAACGCTCTAACCACCTGCCTTACATTGCACTCCACGAGGAGCCTGCCTGTTACGCGAATGCAGTCAGAAGCCAAGGTAAGTTGCTAGCTAGCATTAAACTTATCTTATAAAAAACAATCAATCAATCAATCATAATCACTAGTTAACTACACATGGGTGATGATATTACTAGTTTATCTAGCGTGTCCTGCGTTGCATATAATCGATGTGTTGCGCATTCGCGAAAAAGGACTGTCGTTGCTCCAACGTGTACCTCACCATAAACATCAATGCCTTTCTTAAAATCAATACACAAGTATATATTTTTAAACTTGCATATTTAGTTAATATTGCCTGCTAACATGAATTTCTTTTAACTAGGGAAAATGTGTCACTTCTCTTGCAACAGAGTCAGGGTATATGCAGCAGTTTGGGCCGCCTGGCCTGTTGCGAACTGTGTGAAGACTATTTCTTCCTAACAAAGACAGCCAACTTCGCCAAACGGGGGATGATTTAACAAAAGCGCATTTGCGAAAAAAGCACAACCGTTGCATGACTGTACCTAACCATAAACATCAATGCCTTTCTTAAAATCAATACACAGAAGTATATATTTTTAAACCTGCATATTTAGCTAAAAGAAATCCAGGTCAGCAGGCAATATTAACCAGGTGAAATTGTGTCACTTCTCTTGCGTTCATTGCACGCAGAGTCAGGGTATATGCAACAGTTTGAGCCGCCTGGCTCATTGCAAACTAATTTGCCAGAATTTTACGTAATTATGACATAACATTGAAGCTTGTGCAATGTAACAGGAATATTTCGACTTATGGATGCCACCCATTAGAAAAAATACGGAACGGTTCCGTATTTCACTGAAAGAATAAACGTTTTGTTTTCGAGATGATAGTTTCCGGATTCGACCATATTAATGACCTAAGGCTAGTATTTCTGTGTGTTATGTTATAATTAAGTCTATGATTTGATAGAGCAGTCTGACTGAGTGATGGTAGGCACCAGCAGGCTCGTAAGCATTCATTCAAACAGCACTTTCGTGCGTTTTGCCAGCAGCTCTTCATTGCGCTGTTTATGACTTCAAGCCTATCAACTCCCGGGATTAGGCTGGTGTAACCGATGTGAAATGGCTAGCTAGTTAGCGGGGTGCGCGCTAATAGCGTTTCAAACGTCACTCGCTCTGAGACTTGGAGTAGTTGTTCCCCTTGCTCTGCATGGGTAACGCTGCTTCGAGGGTGGCTGTTGTCGATGTGTTCCTTGTTCGAGCCCAGGTAGGAGCGAGGAGAGGGACGGAAGCTATACTGTTACACTGGCAATACTAAAGTGCCTATAAGAACATCCAATAGTCAAAGGTATATGAAATACAAATCGTATAGAGAGAAATAGTCCTAGAATTCCTATAATAACTACAACCTAAAACTTCTTACCTGGGAATATTGAAGACTCATGTTAAAAGGAACCACCAGCTTTCATATGTTCTCATGTTCTGAGCAAGGAACTTAAACGTTAGCTTTCTTACATGGCACATATTGCACTTTTACTTTCTTCTCCAACACTTTGTTTTTGCATTATTTAAACCAAATTGAACATGTTTTATTATTTATTTGAGGCTAAATTGATTTTATTGAGGTATTATATTAAGTTAAAATAAGTGTTCATTCAGTGTTGTTGTAATTGTCATTATTACAAATAAATTTTAAAAATTGGCTGATTAATCGGTATCGGCTTTTTTTGGTCTTCCAATAATCGGTATCGGTATCGGCGTTGAAAAATCATAATCGGTCGACCTCTAGTTTGGAGGCTGGAGATATGCTGCGAGTGGATGAACGTGCGCCGGTAGCCCCGCCCATTGAAGTGATTGTTTGACAACATATGAAAACATGACTGCTTGTGTTTATGCCACAATAAAATGTAATAAATTGTAAAAGTTAAATGACAAATATTTACGACTAGGGCCACAGAGATCCTATTGAATTAATAGGGATTCTATATGTAATTCTATGATTAGGTACATAAAAAATGTTGGTCACGTACCAGGAAGAAATGAATTATACTTTCACCCCTGTACTAAACACACACACATATTGATTTGTTTAATTGAACTGAAATTACATATAGCAAATGTTACACTAATATTGGAGACCCAAGAGACCATCCAATCATGCAGTGGTGTGTATTCATGGATGCCAAGGGAAGCCAGGCTTCCCCCAAAAATGTACAAATAAAAAAACAAATAAATGTTTCTTTCGTCTCTGTGTTTCATAATTTTCTTTAAATTCGCAAGATGCTGAATGTATCTCACAGGAGAAATCATCTGAACGAACGAAACAGCGCCCCTCTGTCTCTCTACGTGTAGAACATCTATGTGATGCCATCTGATCCAAACGAGTTTGACATTGGTGCCGCCCGTAGCATTGAAGACAAGGGAAGCCAGCAAGCATCTGGCCTCCCTTGACAAAAAAGTATAAAAGATTAGCCAATCAGCATTGAGTTAAACTGAGCGAGCTCAACTGTGAATGGTCCTGGCGTACCAAAAAAAAGTGCCAAGGGAAGCTATCATGGATTTGGCATCACTCCCATCAAATCCCATTGAGAACATATCTCATTGACAGAAAAACTTGAAATGTTGCATATCATTGTGTTGTTGTCCTCCGGTGGCTAGCTAGCCAGCGAGCTAAAATGGTCCCTTTCCTAAATTAGCCATGGATGGAGATAGGGATTTGGACTTGAGGTTTAACTTAATTCTCCATACTGGCCAAGGATTATAATGGCAATTCTGATCCAACCATTAATTCATACATTGTTGTGCCACTGGTCTGAGAGGATGGAAGTTCAATATGTAGCTAGATGTAGAAATGTAATGTTAACTTGCCAACGTTGCCCATGAATGGAAGTTAGACTCGCGAGCAAGCATTTTAGCCAGGTAATCTAGAACAACAAAAAATAAAAGTGTGTACTGTATAACCGAGTGATAGACCGTTTCGTCAACATGAGAGAGAGGAGGATGGTATTGACGTTTCTCTATAAGCACGGTGAGTCAACATGTTTTTCTACTTGCACAAACGCACACACACAGAAATCCGAACCATGGACAGCCACATAATGTTTAGCTTACGTTGATTTTACTAAATTGTTTTTGGTATCCTTTAGTTGTCACTGTATTAGACTAAGCAGAGATGATTTGATGATGATGTTTTCTTGCGACTTGCGGTAACTCTCTGTGGTTCTAACGCTTCGAACACACCGACTGTGTTTACGTTTCGATTCACCAGAAGTACGTTCATTTCCAATGTAACCCTGCGTTTGCCTTGCAGCATTGCGTTGCAGAGGCAGTTGCAGTGCGTTCTGTGTGGACAGAAAGTAGCAAAATGTGAATGTTTGTTGCACACATATCCAGTAAAACAAAATTTGGGATTACATAGTAAAAACAGTTTGACTGGAGAATTTATTTACATTTTTTATTCATTTATTTGCCAAGTATATTATTTATTCGATGACATCCACAAATTAATTGTGAGAGCCTATAATATAATTTCCCTCAAAATCAGTGGAGCGAAATGCAATAATAAATACTCAAGATAGCAGAGTAGGCTCTTTCAACAATGAGACCAACGTTGAGGAAGGTGGTCTTGATCGCGCTGTTGGGCCGGGACCAGCCCCGCCGAAAGCGCAGGTCTGTGTGGGTCCAGAGATGGTTAGAGTCCCGAAAGCAGGCAGGGGAGTTCCACAGTCTCATTCAAGAGCTTCGAGTGTTTGGAGAGGAATTCCGAAGTTACTTTCGTCTGAACCGAAGCCAGTTCGATCACCTGCTGCAGATGGTTGGAGCCAGGATCGCCCGGATGGATACCAACTACCTGGAGTCCATCAGCCCAGTTGAACGCCTGGCGATTTGTCTCCGGTAAGCTACATTCTAGTACATTTTTAAAGCCTTTGATACCATAATTGATTGATATTTGATACATTGTTTTTATGTGCAACCTAGCTAGCTAAAGGGCTCTCTAGTTAATAGTCCCTATTTGACATCAGATGTACTTTTACAGAATGTTTATTAGGACTATAACTTTTCCCAAAGTTGATTTATAATCCTTTTTTAATTATGCAATGTTACCAAATGAAAAGAAAGGTGCCTTCTGCCCTGATGAAGGTAGGCTAGTCTTCTCTAGGACCCATTTTTGTTCAAGACAGTTAGTCATTCATTACATTCTTATTGGACTCACATACACTCTTAGAGAAAAAGGTTCCGAAAGTGTCCTTCTGCTTTCCCCATAGGATAACCATTTTTGGTTCCAGGTATAACCCTTTGGGGAAAATGTTATACATGGAACCCAATAGGGGTACTACCTGGAACCAAAAAGGGATCTCCTATGGGGACAGCCGGAGAACCCTTTTAAGTAGATAGTACCATTCTTTCTAAGAGTAGAGTTGGCCTGGGCTACAGTTTATTGATATAGTCATAGACTGAATTGTACTGTTTCAAGGCATTGTTAATGATGGTTGAGGAGTATTACAATATAATTAGTAGAGCATAATAAACAGTAATGAGGTAGCTATATCAGTAGATATAATATGTGGGTGGAATTCAAGTTACACACAATATTGATCATTATTTTGAATTATATTTCAGATTCTTGGCGACAGGGGACTCCTACAGGACCATCGGATTCAGCTTCCGGGTTGGACGGTCCACGGTGGCAGTGTCACACCCTGGCCTCTGTTATATTGATTTTCTTTATTAGTTTAGTTAGGTCAGGGTGTGACATGGGATGTTTGTGTGTTTTGTCTAGTTTAGGGTGTGTGTATTGTTTAGGGGTTTGTGTATAGTGTATGGGATTGTGTTCAGTAGAGAGGTTTAGGAAAGTCTATGGTTGCCTGGTTTGGTTCTCAATCAGAGACAGCTGTTTATTGTTGTCTCTGATTGGGAGCCATATTTAAGGCAGCCATAGGCTTTAGGTGATTGTGGGTTATTGTCTATGTTCTATGTTGCATGTGTGCACTTAGTTCGTTTTAGCTTCACGTTTGTTTTTGTTCATTTAATAAGTGTTTGTTTTTTCTTCATTAAAAGAAGATGTCTTTTTTTCCACGCTGCGCCTTGGTCCACTCATTCGTCTCATAACGATCGTGACAGGCAGGCATTGTTCCCTCTGTGGCACAAGCCATTTGGGACTGTCTGGTTGGTGAATACATGCCTGTCCCCAAGGAGGAAGACTGGAGGGCCATTGCTGCCGAGTTCCTGGAAAGGTGGAATTTCCCCAACTGTCTTGGCTCCATTGACGGGAAACATGTAGTAATCCACCATGCTCAGGTTCACAATTCTACAGCTACAAGGGTACATGTTCAGTTGTACTCTTGGCTGTAGTAGATGCCATCTACTGTTTCCGTGTTGTCGATGTTGGTGCTTACGGCAAGGGAAGTGATGGTCCCTCCGGGACTCTGCCTTCGGCCAGGCACTTCAGGAGGGCACCCTGGAGATTCCACCACCTGCATCACTCACTGGGGCTGAAGACCTGGGACCTGTTCCCCACGTCTTCATCGGCAACGAGGCCTTCCCTTTAAGACCCAACCTCATGAGGCCCTGCGCTGGACGCCAGCTGCCATTGCCAAAGCCTGTAAGGATCTTTAACAAATGACTGTCCAGGGCAATGCGCCTTTGGGATTCTGGCAGCCCGGTGGAGAATGTATCGGAGAGTGCTTGGTCTCAGCCCCTCAAATGTCGATGCCTGCGTGAAGGCCACATGTGTTCTCCACAACTACCTGCAGAGGTCATTCCAGGAGCCGCTCCGGATGGAGATGGGCACGCCAAATGGTCACCTACCTGATGTCACCAGGGCAGGTGTCAACAACGCCCCCAGACAGGCACTCCAGGTGAGGGAGAAGCTGACCACCTACTTCTCATCGTCAGCAGGTGAAGTCCCATAGCAGTATGCCGTGGAGTGAAACAGCTCTTTAAAGAGCCCCATAACACAAAGGTTATTTTAAGAACCATCCACCGTTGTCCATAAAATTGCATTTTTTCCCCAGATTACTTTATGTATCATTGTCTCTCTTCATTTGGAAGCTATATTTAAGTGACATTTGGGAGTAAAGACCACACCTTAACCCCTTCCTTAACTCCGTTTACGTCAGTATTATACACACCTGGCATGGTACATCAGGTGAGCAGGAGCACTAATTAAGGTTATAACAAAGGGAAAGGGTAACCTAGGGTCCATACAAATAGTACAGTTTACCACCATGTTCACTGGCCTGACAAAATACAGGTGGAAAAAAAACTAATTAGGAAGAGAATGTGTTTTTACTTTCATCTTGTCTTAGATCTGCAAATGTGTAGGGAAGAAATAAGCAGATTAAGTCTAAATTAGATATTAATAAACAACTGAAACAACTGACTATGAAAACATTATAATTTATTAAGTATTCAAATACAGGAAAGAACATGACAGGTGTGTGTGTGCGTGTACATTTTATTTTTAAATGAATGTGGAGCCTGTAATCTGTAAGAGAACAACAAGAGAATGTATTTTTGGCACAACTGCAGACAGATACAAGGACTACTCATAAAGCCTAGACGTAGTATGGGGAACTTCAGACATGGCCATAAAGAGAGAGGGCAGGGCACTGGAGATCTGAGGTACAGAGAGGAGAGGTGTGTGTGTGTCTCTGTCCTGAATTTTTTTTTATAATAGGTAGCCGTAACACAGCTAAACAAACAAATGGCCCCTGGACGTCATGGACCAGTCGATGGAACATAACTTCACAAACAGTTTCAACACCCTGGTTTTCAAGTGGTTTTAAATGAAAGAAATATTGACCTTTAGTCTCGTAAGAGACCAACAAGAGCATCTGTGAATTCTCCGGTGTATGAGTTTCAATTCAGAAATCTATGTAACACTAATAATGAATGGTATCCTAAGACTTTATAAACAAATGACTTTATGAATTGACTGAATTTAAAGGGAACTGACGTGTGTGAAAAGAAAGGTACAATGAGGGAGGTCAAAACAACAACCAGACAACTCCTCTTCCTGTCCTCTTCCTCTCCTCTTCCTGTCCTTCCTGTCCTCTTCCTGTCCTTCCTGTGAGCTGCTCGGCTAAATGGACTCCATCTCTGGAAGGAAAGAGAAAAACAACACATACAAGCTTAACATAATAGAACACCATAAAAGGTGAGATTTATGTTAACTAAATACTGCTTGTATAGTGTAGTTAGAAGCATAAATATTGGAACAGTGCGGTAAAGTTGGTATTACTTGCTGTTTACTCATGGAATTTGTATTTCAGATCAAAAGATGAATATGACAGGCAAATATTTAGACAGCAAACTGTTGTTTTGGGATATTTTCTAACCTAGAAACAGCTATACATTTGCCTCATTAATACTTTGATCTGAAATACCAATTATCCTACATGACTATACTGTAAAAATGACCTACTTTACTTCACTGTCGCAACACTTATGACACTACCTGTGATGTGGAGAGAAAAACAAACGTACCATTGAACTCGGCTTCGAAAAGCAGCTGATACATTTTATCCTTGACTGCTGCTTTTCTTTGCTGAGGCAGCCTCTTCAGGGTTGGCACCAGGCTCATGGCAAAGAGGGTCTCTTCATCCTCCTTCCTGTGAGCATCAGGTTGGGCTGCATCCCTCTCGACCATCCCTCTCGACGGCTTGGAGGAGCCTCTGCTGAAATGAGTTGAGTGGATCTGGGGGCTGGTACCTCCGATGACGCCTGGTGGGACGTTGCTCCTCTTTTTGTTTCTCTCTGTTTCTCTCCTTGTTTGTCTCCACGGCCACATCCTGTTCAACGATGTCCTCAGTGGTCGCTTCCGTGAGGTTCATAATAATCTCAGGTGGTCCTAGATCCAGAGGTGCTTCCTCCATTTCATCATCTTCCATGGCTGCATCGGTGATGGTCATACTTGTGGATGATGTCGATGTTGTAGAGGGTCTCGCTGCACCGGTGGAGGCGATGGTCGCACTTGTAGATTACGTTGAGGGTCTTGATGCACCGGTGGCGACAACACTTGTGGATGACGTAGTAGAGGGTCTGGCTGTAAAATTGCCACTCGTTGCCATAGGCACAATAAATGGATCCAGAAAAGAATGTGGCAGAAGCGCCAAGGCTGCTGGCCTGAAGCTGCTGACCCAGACTACTTCTTCTCTTTCTCTGCCCTTCTCTCTCTCTGATACCTGTCCCTGAGTCCTCTCCACTTCCTCCTACAGTCTTCTTCGACATAGACATGATAAGTCAAACCATTACCTAGTGTAAAGGGTTGCGTCAATCGAATCTGGTATCAGGATAAAATGTGATTCAGAGTCACTGAATATACTTTAAGTATTTTTATTTAACATAAGCAATAAATGGTAAATGCAATTTTCGTATATACGGGTTCACTGTATCACCACGCAGGGTAAAGCAGAGAACTGACTGAAATAGTACAGACATCTTCTTTTATACTGTGACAGAGGTAGTTCCAACTTTAGAGTTGGCCTGTCACAGTAGAGGCTTAGCGTGGTTTAAACTTGCTAGCCTATCGGTGGTGCCCAGGCTGGTCCCAGCCTCACAGCACACAGGATCCAGATATCCGGAAGTGTTTGTTTTGAAGTTTGAGCTGAGTTGTCGGTGGCTACACATTCCTCATTTCCTATTTTCTTGTTATTCAGCATTTTTCCATCTTGTCTCAACCTTGTGGTTTGCACAGTCGACACCCTAGATTAACAACAGCTTTTCTGCAGTCACGCTATGTTTTGTGATTAACATGTCCTATTTCTATAAGGCATATATTTTTGTTAAAAAGAGAACAAAACCATCCTTTACACTAGCATAACTATAGTTATTAGATAGCTATCATGAACATGTCACATACTGTACACACACACACGGTTATCTGACCAAATGATCAGGGGTACAGTAGTATCTACCATTTCTATTACTATTTATCTAGCATACACACTCACACTCTTTCAAACATGATTATTTGGGAAAGTTATCAGGGGTAGTAACTAGCATAATTTATGACTATTTCTTTCACACACACACACACACACACACACCTCATTGGCTAGGTTAGCAAGCTAGGTTAGCTAGCTAGCTAACGTTAACTAGCCACATCAAGCACAAGCTCACTACTAAACTGACCTGGCAATCCTACTATCGTGGACAGTTGTCTTCAAGCAGCATTTTTTGTGTTTATGTCCCTGTAGCTGTCAGCAGTTGTGTCAAAAAGACACGGTTTTGAGAATACTGCGAAAATGATTCTCTCCTCCATGTGTCCATCCGCATGCGACCATCTGCAAAAGATACCTGCATCAGTATAGTTGCCTAGCTGCGTAAAATGTTATGCAGCAGTGATGCAAATGCAGCAGTGATGAAAGACGCAGTCGGTGTGTTCGAAGCGTAAATCAATAGTTGTTTAGTGGTACGAAAATGTCGGAAACATTACTTGCTTGACCATGCTGTCATGTAACTGTCTGTTACTATACATGCAATGTGCTTTGTGGAATTCACTGGACAGAGGTTGCTATCCCCCCCCCCGTTGCTACTGAGGAAAAATTTACGTTCTATGCCTGTGATATGTGGTTGTCCCACATAAGAGAATCTGCTAAATGGCTTAAATGTAAATCTAGCATTAGAGCACTGTCAGGGTTACATTTCATCACCAGCCCTATCCCTCAGTCTTGTTTTACAATGGAATTTGCTCCAGTACATGACCTATCCTATTACTGAATTAGCAGCCAACCTTTCCAAATCGATATCCCTACAGTGATGATACTATAATCCTATCTACTCCAAACAAACATGCAGGACTTCCACCCTCAACCCCTTACTTAAGCCTTGAAAACAAATCTAATTTCTGGCCATGCGACTTGTGTCTGAACAGTCAAATCTGATTTATTTTCCTTGAAGTGGTTTTAATACTGTTATTTGGCATATCTTGTTGCTTGCTAGCTACTCTGTTAACAGGTTGACAAGAACATGTGGTTGCTAACTAGCTTGTGATCCTCTATGGGATCGGTGTTCCTATACCGGGACGGTTGTTGCTAACGTACGCTAATGTGACTAGAATGATGTTGTAAGTCACAGCCAACTTTCCACGACAAAGACATGTCTTATATGGGCAGAAAGCTTAAATTATTGTTAATCTAACTGAAGTGGCCAATTTACAGTAGTTATTACAGTCAAAAAATATCATGCTATTGTTTGAGGAGAGTGCGCAACAACAAAACTTTTATCATGGCAACTGGTTTGATACATTCACCTCTGAAGGTAAATGATGTACTTATCACCCTGAGGGTCCCAGAGATAAAATGTAGCATAGTTTTGTTTGATAAAATCCATGTTTATGTTCAAATGTAGGAACTGGGTTCTACAGTTTGAACCCCTGCTGTTGCTACAGGCAGTTAGATTTGGGTATGTCATTTGAAGCGCAAATTGGGGAAAAAAGGGTCCAATCCTTATTAATTGTTTCCCTCCCTCCCCTGGGTGCACGTTTAGTTTTTTGACCTAGCATTACTTACACAGCTGATTCAAATAATCAAAGTTTGATTATTAGTTGGTTATTTGAATCAGCTGTGTCGTGCTAGGGCAAAAAACAAAACGTGCACCCAGGGGGGCCCCTGAGAAACCCTGAGCTAGTTGACTGCTGTGGCTAGTCAAAAAGGACTTGTTTTGAAGGTTGGATCATCTTATCCATTGAGGCTTTAAAAGTGTTCTTACACTATGTTTTTGAACATTCAAAGCAACTGGGAAATGTCCGTTACAGGAATTGTTGTCACCTTAGCTTGCTGCATAACTTCTGAGTGATAGGAACCACAAGCACCTCCACCAGCCTACACCACTGCGCACCACACCTGTCATTTCTATGACAACTAGCATAGCCATCATAGCCATGTCAGCAAATGACTGCTCTCTGAACACACACCAATCCGATTTGGTCACTTGTAACTTGTTGTTTGGAGAATCAGTATCCCTAAATTAATTTGAAAACCAAAACTGAGCATTAAGGTATGCTTTGTGAGCAAGGCTTTAGAGACAGGCTGGATCCAGGAACAACTCCTAGTCCAGCTATTAAATCTGCCTGGCTGTAAAGCTCACTGATTGGCCAGAGTCCACACACCTTGTATCTCATTTCCCTGATTAGACAGAGAAAATGAGAGCTAGCAGTACTTTGGTCCTCTAGTGTACATTTGAACAGACTCACTTTCAGCCAATTATGATGCAATCTGGATGCAACCTAGTAAAATGGATCAATTTGACTTTTTAATGTGGTTAAATTCTGAAACATCTATTAAAACGTGTTTGTCTTGTTTTAATTACAGATCCTTGCAATACCACCACCTGTCACGCCCTGACCTTAGTTTTCTATATTTTCTGTATTATTTTGGTCAGGTCAAGGTGTGACGAGGGTGGGTATGTGTGTTTTTGTCTTGTCTAGGGTTTTTGTTTATCTATGGGGATTTTGTATGTTTAGGTAATGTATGTTTATGGTGGCCTGAATTGGTTCCCAATCAGAGGCAGCTGTTTATCGTTGTCTCTGATTGGGGATCCTATTTAGGTTGTCATTTTCCATTTAGGTTTTGTGGGTAGTTGTCTATGTGTAGTTGCATGTCAGCACTCTGTTATTATAGCGTCACGTTCGTTTTGTTAGTTTGTTTAAGTGTTCTTCGTTTTATTAAAGAAGAATGTATTCACATCACGCTGCGCCTTGGTCTCCTCACTACGACGATCGTGACAGAACTACCCACCACCAAAGGACCAAGCAGCGTGGAAGAAAGGACTGGACATGGGAGGACATCCTGGACGGCAAGGGATCCTACACATGGGAGGAGATCCTGGCTGGAAGGGATCGCCTCCCATGGGAACAGGTGGAGGCAGTCAGGAGAGCGGAGGCAGCAGGAAAAGGGAACCGGCGTTATGAGTGAACACGGCTGGCAAGGAAGCCCGAGGGGCACACGGGGAGTGTGGCTGAGTCAGGTTGGAGACCTGAGCCAACTCCCCGTGCTTACCGTGGCGGGCGTCGTACTGGTCAGGCACCGTGTTATGCGGTGGAGCGCACGGTGTCTCCAGTACACGTTCTTAGCCCGGTGCGCTACATCCCAGCTCCCGCATCTGCAGGGCTAGGGTGAGCATCCAGCCAGGAAGGATTGTGCCAGCCCTGCTCTCCAGACCTCCAGTACATCTCTACGGCCCAGGATATCCTGCGCCGGCTCTGCGCACTGTGTCTCCAGTGCGTCTGCACAGCCCAGTGCGTCCTGTGCCTGCGCCCCGCACGTGCAGGGCCAAAGTCACCATCCAGCCAGGACGGGTTGTGCAGGCTCTTAGCTCGAGACCTCCAGTGCACCTCCACGACCCAGTGTATCCGGTGCCTCGGCCAAGGACAAGGCTTCCTGCATGTCTCCCCAGCCTGGTGAGTCCTGTGCCTGCTCCCAGAGCCAGGCCTCCTGTGTGTCTCTCCACTCCAGTGATGATCCATGGCACGAAGCCTCCAGGGGTGAGACATGGCACGAAGCCTCCAGTGATGATCCATGGCAAGAAGCCTCCAGGGGTGAGACATGGCACGAAGCCTCCAACGGGGGTCTCCAGCCCGGAGCCTCCAGGGACGGCCTCCAGCCCGGAGCTTCCAGAGGCGCCCTCCAGTCCGGAGCTTCCAGAGGCGCCCTCCAGTCCGGGGCCCGCTACGAGGGTTTGTTTAAGTGTTCTTCGTTTTATTAAAGAAGAATGTATTCACATCCCGCTGCGCCTTGGTCTCCTCACTATGACGATCGTGACACCACCGACTGGACCAATGTTCCCAAGACAGTTGGTATGTACTATATAACTTTTACTGTCTTTACAAATTGTCTTGTCAAACTTAGATTATAATTGTTGGTTAGGGTGCTCATACACCACCACTCACAGTCTCATCAGACTGGACTACCAGAGAGCAAATGTCTTCAGAAAGGCTGAGGGAGGCAAGACCATATCTCATCACCTCATCACCCAGATGTCAACAGTGCGGTACCAACCCAGCTGTCGTGTGCTGTGGAGACCTTCCGTGTCCCTTCTTCAGTGCCGATTGTGACACACCCAGGCATTCCCTTTTTGTGCTCCACAATCGGGATCCCATGGTGAAAGGCTTCCTACAGGCAACTGCCTCCCACTACAGGCATCAGTCATTGACGGCAGCCCAGCGCCAAACCAACTTGGCAAAGATCACTAATTCTATTTACCTTCCTTGCCATGTTGAATATCCTTTGTTGTTATTTGTATTCTGATATCTGATGTTTTTATTTAGCTCTTCTGCCTGTAGAGATCCTGCAAAGTTTTTGCCTTTCCACAACCGGCAATTAGGGTTTGCCCTGGCAGATCTGTTGCAATTCTAGCCATAAATACAGTATATCTTTAATTAGTTTCTCATTCCAATATGTTTGACTTTTAAACTGATTACCTTTACTGACCCATTCCTCACTTTAGGTCGTTTAAAGATGTCTTTGCCAGAGTTCCACTGCGAGACCTGCAAGGTGACTGGTACAGCTCTCATTGAGCGAGACAGGTAGGTGTCCACCCTACATGTCATGAGCGTGTTTCAGAAATCTAGCGTTGCCATCCGGTGCCTCCTCCACGCACCAGGCCTCCTGTAGGTCTCCCCAGCCTGGTGGGCCCTGTGGCAGCCCCACGCACCAGGTTGTCTCTCCGTCTCCTCCCTCCAGGTTCTCCCTCCAGTCCGGAGCTGCCAGAGCCGCCCGTCAGTCCGGAGGCGCCAGAGCCGCCCGTCAGTCCGGAGGCGCCAGAGCCGCCCGTCAGTCCGGAGGCGCCAGAGCCGCCCGTCAGTCCGGAGGCGCCAGAGCCGCCCGTCAGTCCGGAGGCGCCAGAGCCGCTCGTCAGTCCAGAGGCGCCAGAGCCGCTCGTCAGTCCGGAGGCGCCACTCACTCCAGACTCGACCATCAGTCCAGTGGCGTCCTCTAGTCCGGGGTCGGCGGTGAGGGTTCCCGCTCCAGAGGCATTATTAAAGTGGGCCGAGCCAGAAGTGGAGCGGGGTCCACGTCCCTCATCAGAACCGCCACCGCGGAGTAATGCCCACCCAGACCCTCCCCTATAGGTTCAGATTTTGCGGCCGGAGTCCGCACCTTTGGAGGGGGGGGGGTACTACTATCACGCCCTGACCATAGATTGCTTTCTATGTTTCTGTTTTTTGTTTGGTCAGGGTGTGATGTGGGTGGGCATTCTATGTTTGTATGTCTAGGTTTTGTATTTCTATGTTTTGGCCTGGTATGGTTCCCAACCGACTCATTCAAGGGTTTTTCTTTATTTTACTATTTTCTACATTGTAGAATAATAGTGAAGACAAAAACTACGAAATAACACATATGGAATCATGTAATAACCAAAAATGTGTTTGTCACGTTCCTGACCTGTATTCACAACCCGCTGCACTTTGGTCAAATCACTACTCCTCCTCTTCGTATGAAGAGGAGGAGGAATGTCGTTACAGTGTTAAACAAACCTAAATATATTTTATATTTTAAAATCTTCAAAGTAGCCACCATTTGCCCTGAAGACAGCTTTGCACACTCTTGACATTCTCTCAAACCAGCTTCATGAAGTAGTCATCTGGAGTGCATTTGTAATGGTCCTGTGTGTAGCTGGTGTAGAGAGTCAGGCGCAGGACAGCAGATATGAGTAATCAACGTACTTTACTCAAAAAATACAAAAATACAAAGCAATATAGCGAGCCCACAATAACGGACTGATGTACAATGAACAATCACTCACAAGCAAACATGGGGAACAGAGGGTTAAATAATTAACAAGTAATTGGGTGAGTGAAGCCAGGTGTGTAAGACAAACAAATGGAAAATGAAAAGTGGATCGGCGGTGGCTAGAAGGCCGGTGACGTCGAACGCCGCCCGAACAAGGAGAGGGACCGACTTCGGCGGAAGTCGTGACAGCATTTCAATTAACAGATGTGCCTGTTAAAAGTTAATTTGTGGAATTTCTTTCCTTCTTAATGCGTTTGAGACAATCAGTTGTGTTGTAACAAGGCAGGGGTGGTCTACAGAAGATAGCCCTATTTGGTAAAAGACCAAGTCCATATTATGGCAAGAACAGCTCAAATAAGCTAAGAGAAACGACAGTCCATCATTACTTTAAGACTTGAAGGTCAGTCAATGCGGAAAGTTTCTTCAAGCGCTATGATGAAACTGTCTCTCATGAGGACCGGCACAGGAAAGGAAGACCCAGAGTTACCTCTGCTGCAGAGGATAAGTTCATTAGAGTTACCAGCCTCAGAAATTGCCACCCAAATTAATTCTTCACAGAGTTCAAGTAACAGACACATCAACATCAACTGTTCAGAGGAGACTGCATGAATCAGGCCTTCATTGTCGAATTGCTGCAAAGAAACCACTACTAAAGGAAACCAATAAGAAGAGACTTGCTTGGGTTAAGAAACATGAGCAATCTGTCCTTTGGTCTGATGAGTCCAAATTTGAGATCTTTGGTTCCAACCGCCGTGTCTTTGTGAGACACAGAGTAGGTGAATGGATGATCTCTGCATGTGTGGTTCCTACTGTGAATCATGGAGGAGGTATGATGGTACTTTGCTGGGGACACTGTCTGTGATTTATTTAGAATTCAAGGCACACTTAACCAGCATGGCTACCACAGCATTCTGCAGCGATACGCCATCCCATCTGGTTTGTGCTAAGTGGGACTATCATTCGTTTTTCAACAGGACATGGCCCAAAATACACCTCCAGGCTGCATCAGAGTGCTGCATAAGATGTGCTTCATCACATGATTGAGATTGGTTTGGGATGAGTTGGACAGCATAGTGAAGGAAAAGCAGCCAACAAGTGCTCAGCTTATGTGGGAACTCCTTCAAGACTGTTGGAAAAGCATTCCTCATGAAACTGGTTGAGAGAATGCCAAGAGTGTGCAAAGCTGTCATCAAGGCAAAAGGTGGCTACTTTGAATAATATAAATATTACATATATTTAGATTTGTTGTTTAACACTTTTATGGTTACTACATTATTCCATATGTGTTATTTCATAGTTTTAATGTCTTAACTATTATTCTACAATGTAGAAAATGGCTAAAATAATGAAAAACCCTTGAATGAGTAGGTGTGTCCAAA
The DNA here is from genome assembly GCF_016432855.1 of Salvelinus namaycush. Taxonomy (NCBI): domain Eukaryota; kingdom Metazoa; phylum Chordata; class Actinopteri; order Salmoniformes; family Salmonidae; genus Salvelinus; species Salvelinus namaycush. The sequence continues at coordinate 18,728,237 of NC_052316.1, forward strand.
CTTTTGACTGGTACTGTAAACACCTTTAGCATCTCCAGGCTTCCATGCATACAAGCTGCAGATGCACATCTTTGGTACATCTATATTTTAAAAAGTCTAATAAATAAATTGAATATACACCATCACAATAAATCCATTCTTTTTTTTAGTCAGGTCTAAGGAAACATTATGACATGAAGACAATGTATTTCAGAAGAACAGAATATAAGTTGGCATACCCTACTGTATGTTATCTGGCTATGCTCCATGGCGTAAGCTTGTTCATTTTGCTGACAAGATATGCTTATAAGTCCCATGCCATTATTTTATATTACATGATTTTATAGTAAAAATAATATAATTCAACTTAACTGAATAAATTAGAAAGGATATTTTCCCCATTCCGGAGCGAGTGCGCATAGGAAGTGACTCTGTTGAGCGTAAACGTGATCATTTGAAACAGGTCCTATATGCTAGATTTAGAGTTATTTGTTAACTTTAGTTGTGAATGATACAAACCTTAGAATGTGTTAGAAATATACAATATATATCGGAAAGTATTCAGACCCCGTTACTTTTTTTTTGTTACATTACAGCCTTATTCTAAAAAAATATATCCTTTAAATTATTTTAATCCTCAGCAATCTACACACAATACACCATAATGCACCAACACCAAATTTCTTACAAATAAAAAACAGAAATACCTTATTTACGTAAGTATTCAGCCCCTTTGCTATGAGACTCAAAATTGAGAACGGGTGCATCCTGTTTTCATTGATCATCCTTGAGATGTTTCTACACCTTCATTGGAGTCCACCTGGGGTAAATTCAATTGATTGGACATGATTTGGAAAGGCACACACCTGTCTATATAAGGTCCCACAGTTGACAGTGCATGTCAGAGCAAAAACCAAGCCATTAGGTAGAAGGAATTGTCCGTAGAGCTCAGACACAGGATTGTGTTGAGGCACAGATCTGTGGAAGGGTACTATAATGGAATTTTTTATGTTTATGCTTTTCTTATAACTAATTTCTGTGTTCTATTCATGTGCTGTTCTATTAACTAATTTCTGTGTTCATGCAAGTGGCTAACTGAACGAATCCTCACTATCAGTAGCTGCAATTTGGCAGTTCGCCCAGACTTTGTTTTTAAGAACAAAAGATATCTCAGTTTCAAGGTTTCAGCTTAGAGTGAAGAAGCCTCGTGATATATTGGTCTGTCACATGTTATGAACCAGTATTGGTCGGTCACATGAATCAAACAAAACGGTAATGATGAATTAATTATGCAAATATAACTTGTCTATGTACAGCCGTAAACAAGACAACTGCTGGGACTTCCCAGGCAGAGCTCCTGATTGACATGTGTACTATGGTGCATTGAGTTGGTTGGAACCTCTCCAGCGCGCTAACAAATAAACAATGATTCATATTAAGATTGACTTCGAGTGTCCCTGTGTAAGAATTTCCACAACAGTACCAAAGCCAAAAAGACAGTGGCCTCCATCATTCTTAAATGGAGAAAGTTTGGAACCACCAAGACTCGTCCTAGAGCTGGCCGCCTGGCCAAACTGAGAAATCGGGGGAGAAGGGCCTTGGTCAGGGAGGTGACTAAGAACCCGATGGTCACTCTGACACAGCTCCAGAGTTCCTCCGTGGAGATGAGAGAACCTTCCAGAATGACAACCATCTCTGTAGCACTCCACCAACCAGACGGAAGCCACTTCTCAGTAAAAGGCACATGATAGCTTGCTTGGAGTTAGCCAAAAGACCATGACAAACAACATTCTGTCATCGGATGAAACCAAGATTGAACTCGTTGGCCTGAATGCCAAGTGTCACGTCTGGCGGAAACCTGGCACCATCCCTACAGTGAAGTATGGTGGTGGCAGCATCATGCTGTGGGGATGTTTTTCAGTGGCAGGGACTGGGAGACTCGTCAGGATTGAGGCAAAGTACAGAAAGATCCTTGATGAAAACCTTCTCCAGAGCGCTCAGGACCTCAGACTGGGGCGAAGGTTCACCTTCCAACAGGACAACAGCCCTAAGCACACAGCCAAGGCAACGCAGGAGTGGCTTCGGGATAAGTCTCTGAATGTCCTTGAGTGGCCCAGCCAGAGCCCGGACTTGAACCCGATCGGACATCTCTGGAGAGACCTGCAAATAGCTGTGCAGCAACGCTCCCTATCCAACCTGACAGAGTTTCAGCGGATCTACAGAGAAGAATCGGAGAGACTCCCCAAATACAGGTGTGCCAAGCTTGTAGCGTCATACCCAAGAAAACTCAAGGCTATAAACGCTGCCAAAAGTGCTTCAACAAAGTACTGAGTGAAGGGTCTGAATACTATGTAAATGTGATATTTCAGTTGTTCTATTTTTTTTTAATTAGCAAAAATGTATAAAAATAGTTTTTGCTTTGTCATTATGGGTTATTGTGTGTAGTTTGATGAGGATAAAAAACAATTTAATCGATTTTATAATAAAACTATAACCTAACAAAATGTGGAAAAATCAAGGGGTTAGGCTATTGATGATTTGAGAAAGTCGCAAAAAAAGCTTGCACTCTTTTCCTTGCCTCAGGCTGCCAAAGCTGTTCTCTCATCAAGTGATCATATTTTCAATGATCAGACTATTCTCAATTTAATCTTGTTTTTACTAATATGTCAAATTTGTTTAGCTTTAGAATGGCCCATTATCAAATGGGCAGGAACATGGGTGGGGGGAAAAAAACATGTAATCTGTATACACTCAAATAGAAAATAGAGGCTTTCCCACCAGTCCGTTTGTCAATGATGCCGGGTAGGCTACTTCAGTTTTATAGTGGAGATATGCTTAATATGAGCTGCTGAGAAATAAATATAACAACACTTATTTCACTCCAAGCATCATCCACTGTTTGAGGAGCATCGCTGCACGACAGGTGATATTCGGTCCAAACTCTGTATGCCATGGGCTCTCCAACCATATTCCTGCAGCTATCCAGTGCTTAATTTGGGAAACCAAGTGAAATCTGTTCGGGAACATCGATAGTAACATGTTTTCGCAAAGGAACATAATTCACTAAAATGTTGACAGCCCCTCTGCGCACTCGAGAAAGGAATACATTAGAGAGAGGAGGAGATGGAAATGCATGGTGGTGAGATATTCTGTATAGCTGAGGGTAATGTGTTGCCCAATTAATTATGAAAATATAAAAATTCCCTATTACTAGGCTATTCAAAATCAAATATAAATTCACTAATTGTAGGCTAACTGTAAGCAGCCCTGCACAATCAATGAACCAACAGCATCGCCTAGGGCTATACTTTCTCTCCCAGACTCGTGGATTGACATTTTGGAGTGTAGCATAAGGTAACCAGTCCATCCAGTATGCATAATAATGAAGTCCACACTCAAAGACAATTACTCAAATGTGTTTCATTTTGTGGTATAGGCCTGACAAATTATGCCCCAAAGACATTTGAAAATCAGTTTTGTTTTATGTTTTTCTGCAATGCGTAATATATGGTAGGCTATGTATTGTACAATGGCACAATCATAATAAAATTTAAAAAAAAAAAACGGGCTTGGGCTCATAAGCACATGCGTATGCATAACCTATAATATGCATATGGATGTTTTGAATTAATCATCATCTTAGCGCTGTCTATTTCGTTGTGTTAGGCTTTCAAACAACATCCAGAACTCCTATGTTTTACACTCAGTTTCAACCTGTTGTTGAACTTCTTTCTTCAAATTGATCATCACAGTTATGTGAGTTTGATAGGCCTAAGTGTGTAAGTATGATAGACCTCCTGTTTTGTGTGTTTGATGTGATTTTAGATTGCATTTGCATTGATGTCAGAGTGGTTAGAGGAACAATAGAGCCCTGAGTACCAGGCCATTAGGACCTGTTGGTTGTTACTGAGTTGGGTACTACCAAAGCATGTCCAGAGTGCATAAGAGGAGATTACTGTGACTCAATGGTCACATGGAATTTTACTGTGGTCATGACTTCTGATGACTGCCGGTGTGGCAGTAATATCATCACTGCAACAGCCCTAATAAGACCCAGAGAAAATGAAGGAAGATGGAGAGAGAACAGAGGTGGACTGAGCACATAGTAGGCTGGGGCAGCAGGGTAGCCTAGTGGTTAGAGTGTTGGACTAGTAACTGAAAGGTTGCAAGATCAAATCCCCAAGCTGACAAGGGAAAAATCTGTCGTTAACCCACTGTTCCTAGGCTGTCATTGAAAATAAGAAATTGTTCTTAACTGACTTGCCTAGTTAAATAAAGGTTAAAAAAAGCTGCTCTATAGATTCTAATTACTTGGATTTATTTTCACGTATTATAAGAAGTGAAATACAGACAGTGAAAGTAAAACATGGTGAGGTGAAATTACTATTAAAACAATTGTTTACTTTTACACTTTTTACAACGAGGACAGGATGAGAGAGGATGGTAGACAAACGACAGCAACATAGAATACTAAGAGACAGCAACAGAAGAAGAGAGACAACAACAGACGACACAGAGAAAGTGAAGGAGAGAGGCAGAGGAAGGGTGAGCGCACAGTAGACTGTATCACTTAAAGCTGCTCTATGGATTCGAATTACTGCACAGTGTGTGTGTGTGTGTGTGTGTGAGAGAGAGAGAGAGAGAGAGAGAGAGAGAGAGAGAGAGAGAGAGAGAGAGAGAGAGAGAGAGAGAGAGAGAGAGAGAGAGAGAGAGAGAGAGAGAGAGAGAGAGAGAGAGAGTGTGTGTTTGTTTGGGTACTGTGTGATTCTTTCATCAGTTTTGGCTTATTGGACAGGTCAGAGTCTGTCTGATGTTGAGTGGTTTTTGGCAATAGCCTGTATATGTAGGCTATGTGTTCCAGAGTAGAGAGATCCACAGTAGGAAATGTAATTGAGTACTGGCAGTGTCTGCTGTGGAAGGTTCAAGTTACCTAAAAAAATATCTAAAATCTCAATGTTCTAATCTCTCAATATTACTCTCAAAGTGCAACAAATTAATGCATTTAGCTGTTGAAATTCCGGAGGAGACCCCCCTACTGGCTTTGGGCTATGCTCCCAATGTCTTTAAATCCTAGAAAAGCCCCTGCTAAACACTGAATTTTGTATTCACTGATTACATTTGTATTTAAAGTTTTGCAAAGATGGTCTAAGATATGCAAGTCGGGTACAAAGGCAAGAAAATTATCAGAAGTTCTGTTTATGTATTTGAGCATTTGATAATTGCTGTTCTGCTATAGATACGTTTCAACATAGATCCCAAAATTGCTTGTACGCAATTGAGAATTGAAACGTATTTATTTCATTGGAACGCAGCCGCATGATTGTACACCCAGACCACCAGAGACCGCTGTACATAATCTATCACAACTTCGTGGATAGACCCGTTTATCGTCCGTTTCCTCTTCCTTTGAGTTTCCACTAGATAGCATAGCCACAAAGTCCAAATGTGCTATATTGTAAAAATTGATGAAAACTAAATTTGCTTTTTGATCTTAATTTACGGTTAGGCATAAGGTTAACATTTTGGTTAAGGTTAGGTTTAAAATCACATTTAAGAATACATTGTCGAAATAGGCGGAGTATGACTTTGTGGCTGTGGTAACGACCCTTGCATTTTGATGTAAAGAATATACTAAGCTTTTTTCATTCAGCTGTGCTGTATTTCAGGTTATTTTCTTGTGAAAAACAGTAAACAATGAAGAAATTTTTCGAGGACATAAAGAAAGATATAAAATTCAAGTCAGCGGGGCCAGGAAAGAAACTCGCAGAAGGCGGCAGGTAAACAAACTTTTCTAGTGAGCTAGCACGCTAACGTAGCCAGCTAACGTTAACGGCTTTGCTCATGTTGTTGACAGTTCAGTTGTTGAAAATATGTTTATATAATCGACACAGCAAGTATATGATATGTCTGATTCGTAGAGTTGCCTTCCCCGTGACCTGGATGGGCTCCGTTATGTTTGTTTTTCTAGTGTTCAGGACAGGGTGCATCATCGTTACATTAGCCTGGTTTACGCCACCACAGCGAGGAAGACATAGTCAGGAATTGTAATACTTTAATTAAATTCAAATTTAATAGGGTCAGTGCTCTCCGTTATCCTTGGGACGGCCCTACACTAACCATTTTGCAGGGGTGTCAAACTCATTCCACGGAGGGCCGAGTGTCTGCAGGTTTTTGGTTTTTCCTTTCAATAAAGCCCTAGACAACCAGGTGTGGGGAGTTCCTAACTAATTAGTGATGTTAATTCATCAATCAAGTACAAGGGAGGAGCGAAAACCCGCAGACACTCGGCCCTCCGTGGAATGAGTTTGACACCTGTGATTTAGAGTGTCAACTTCAATGGGGACATCCCGGGTAGCACGGACCAATTTAATAGGATCTCTATGGAGGAAGAGCTGTGACTCACTGGTCTGGAAAGGAGGCTGTTTGTTAATGCAATATTCGCTCAGTAATTGAGCGGAGGCATTGATTGGTTCTCTCAACAACAACAAAAATTCCTGGGGGGTTGAGAACAAAATATAATATTTCTATGTTTGAGACCTGATAAGAGAATTATGTTCTCCAGGTACATAACCCAATTTAATTATATTACTCAGTCTGCAAACCAGAATATGTAAGATCCTGGTCGAATGAAACAGACGGAGGCCCAGCTAAAACAGTCAAAAAGGTTTATTTACGGGAACGTTCTGAAGTCAAGAATACAAAACAATTAATTTTATACTGACTTCCCACGCACACACATACACACAAACAGACGCACACAATGTCCTGCTACGCACACACTGTCTCACTCCCCAGCCGACAGAGATTAGGGAGACCTTGTCTTTGAGACATACTCCCCGTTCTCTCCCAAATCTCTAGTCAGGTCGGCACCGAGCTCAGACAGTCTGTGTTTAAAATACCATAAAGACATATTGTTTTACCCTAATTCTGACTAGGACTACACATTTATTGATTATGATTTTATACATTCTAATGAATTCCATACAATTATATGTTTCAGGGTGGAATATTCTAATCATTCAATTAACAGATAATTCTCAACTAACAGACCTCTCGTTTGGATTTGAAACTGTAACAGATATAATGGAAGGGGGCAGCTCTCTGGGGCTGTGGGTGTTTGAGAGTATTCTAATGTTGCAGGCGTAAAAGAAAGACACATGGCGTGAGAAAGAGCCAGAGGAGAACCAAACAGTAAAAGCACAGCCCACTTCATTATCAACTCATCGTGACAATAAAATCAAAACAGCCTTTCCAGACTCTGAAGTCAGGAGGACTTTGAGTTTGGAATCAGCTAGACTACATCATCATAGCCTGTTCTATTAAATGCAAACCCTTGTGAGTTTAGCTAACAAGCCATATAACTTTATATTTCACAGCATGTAGTGTAAGTGCAGTCAAATGGTGAACGTGTCCCCTTCTGTTCCCTGCAGCTCCAAGCCCCGAGTGGTGCAGAACAGTGGCCCTGCCAAGCCCCGTCATGCTGCTCCCACTGAAGGAGCTCAGAAGGCAGGGGCTGCAGCTCTGGCCAGGATCGAGGGGCAGTCACGCCCACGGGCACAAACCTCACAGGATGCCATCCGGCTCCAGGGTGAGCGATTCCTATGCATCCAACAACTGCTGCTTAAATGACTGATGATGTCAAAGCCGTGCAGGTGTTTCACATCAGTGGTCAGAAATAAAGAACTGGGTTGTGGGTTAATGGTCTTTCTTTATTTATCACTCCACAGTGAAAAGAGAGCTTGATGCAGAAGCTGCGGCAGTAGCAGCGACCGAGAAGGAAAAGATAACAGCTGTTGAGGCAAGGAATACATTACATTAATACATTTTCTCTTACATGCTGAACAGACCGCACACTCCATCGCGCGCATTTTTATTTTGTCCACCCACACCAGATGCGATCAGGACACGCAGTTTGAAATATCAAAACAAACTCTGAACCAACTATATTAATTTGGGGACAGGTTGAAAAGCATTAAACATTTATGGCAATTTAGCTAGCTAATTTGTCCTGGGATATAAACATTGGGTTGTTATTTTACCTGAAATGCACAAGGTGCATACTCTGACAATTATTCACAGATAAAAGGGTAAAGTTAGTTTCTACTAATCTTTCCTCCTTCAGGCTTCTTCTTTCGACTTTATATGGCAGTTGGCAACCATCTTTAAGGTGCATTACCACTACGGACTGGAGTGTGGACCTCAGTTCATCTTTCAATCACCCATGTGGGTATATGCTGCTAAAAAACAATGAGGAGGCGGGACTTGCAGCGAGTCAAGCGTCACAAATATAACCAAGTTCTATTTTAGCACCTGTCTATGCAGACGCGCGCGCACGACCAGTGTGGGTGCAATGATTGAATAACATGTATGTGTACATTTATTTACCAACGCGAGCGGTGTGCTCAGCATGTTACTGTTACTCACATACAAATTATTGTGCCACTACTGCCATTGAGTTGTTATTTATAGCTAGTATGTGTCATCTTTTGCAGGGCTCCAGTGTTAAGGATCCGGTATTTCTCTCAGTAACAGGTGTGTATTTCACCTGCCCGCTTACTGGAGCCACCTTAACTAAGAGCGGGAGAGAAGTGCACATTAAAGAGGCCATTTTCATGGTAGGTCTGAAAGTGATTCTTCTTTTTAAAGTCATATGATGTCATGATTGTATGATAATCATGATTGCATTATCTGATTTTGACTGACATGAAGAATTGATGTAAAAAGCCTTAACACTAATTTGCCACAAACCCTCCTTTTTCATTAGTATGGTCCTGACTGAATACACATGATAAACCTTGTCTTGTCCAACAGCGGTTTGAAGAGGACGCAGTGGAGGCTTCCATAATGATGGTTCATACCTTCAACAAGGACAGGGAGAAAGTCAAGGCTGCAGTGGACATCATAAGCAAGTGAGAAATGGAACTGTCCTATAATGCAGGGTTCCCCAAACTCTGTCCTGGGACCCCCCTGAGTGCACGTTTTTGCCCTAGCACTTCACAGCTGATTCAAATAACCAATTCATCATCAAGCTTTGATTCTTTGAATCAGCTGTGTAGTGCTAGGGCAAAAACCATGTGCACCCAGGGGGGAGCCCAGGACCGAGTTTGGGAAACCCTGATATAATGTGTGATTTACATTGTCATGTTGACAAGAGTTCATGCGATGAGTGTCCTGACATGCCATAATTGTGGTCCCGTGTGGCTCAGTTGGTAGAGCATGGCGCTTGCAACGCCAGGTTTGTGGGTTCATTCCCCACGGGGGGACCAGGATGAATATGTATGAACTTTCCAATTTGTAAGTCGCTCTGGATAAGAGCGTCTGCTAAATGACTTAAATGTAAATGTAATAATTTTCTCCCATCTTTTCAGGTACATTGAAAACATCTGTAAGAACCCCACAGAAGAGAAGTACAGGAAGATCAAACTCAGTAACAAGGTGTTCCAGGTACATTTGAGTCATAAGGAGGGTAATGTGAGACTCAATGTTTTCTGTTGGTGTGGTCCATTCACCTCTCTCCCTGTCTGATCGCTCTCTCTCTCTGTCTGATCTCTCTCTCTCTCCCTGTCTGATCTCTCTCTCTCTCTCCCTGTCTGATCTCTCCCCCTGTCTGATCTCTCTCTCCCCCTGTCTGATCTCTCTCTCTCCCCCTGTCTGATCTCTCTCTCTCCCCCTGTCTGATCTCTCTCTCTCTCCGTCTGATCTCTCTCTCTCCCTGTCTGATCTCTCCCTGTCTCCCTGTCTGATCTCTCCCTGTCTGTTCTCGCTCTCTCTCTCCTTAGGAGAAGGTGAAGACTGTGGAGGGCAGTCGGGAGTTCTTGCAGGCTGTGGGCTTTCAGAGCATCATGCTGGATGTGCAGGGACAAGGTAAACCCATCCAAATGCAACATCTGTGCTTCCTATTGTCTGTGTGGCCTAGTATGTTTCTGCAGAGGCAGCGATTCTCAGCTGGTGTGTCGCGGGAGGTTTTAAATGAATGTCTAAAAAAAAAACTATATATACAAAAGTATGTGGACACCCTTTTCAAATTTGTGGATTCGGCTATTTCAGCCACACCCATTGCTGTTGGGTGTATAAAATCGAGCACAGAGCCATGCAATCTCCATAGACAAACATGGTCAGTAAAAGGGCCTTCCCGAAGAGCTCAGTAACTTTCAACGTGGCACCGTCATAGGATGGCACTTTTCCAACAAGTCAGTTCGTCAAATTTCTGCCCTGCTAGAGCTGACCCGGTCAACTGTAAGTGCTGTTATTGTGAAGTGGAAATGTTTAAGCGCAACAACGGCTCAGCCGCAAAGTGGTAGGCCACACAAGCACACAGAACGGGACCACCGAGAGCTGAAGCGCGAGGCGCGTAAAAATCGTCTGTCCTTGGTTGCAACACTCACTACTGAGTTCCAAACTGCCTGCGGAAGCAACGTCAGCACAATAACTGTTCGTCAGGAGGTTAATGAAATGGGTTTCCATGGCCGAGCAGCCGCACACAAGCCTAAGATCACCATGCGCAATGCCAAGTGTCGGCTAGAGTAGTGTAAAGCTTGCCATTGGACTCTGGAGCAGTGGAAACACGTTCTCTGGAGTAATGAATCACGCTTCATCATCTGGCTAGGAGAACGCAACCTGCCCGAACACATAGTGCCAACTGTAAAGTTTGGTGGAGGAGGAATAATGGTCTGGGGCTGTTTTTTAATGGTTCGGGCTATGTCCCTTAGTTCCAGGGGGAAATCTTAACACTACAGCATACAATGGCATTCTAGACGATTCTGTGCTTCCAACTTTGTGGCAACATTTTGGGGAAGGCCCTTTCCTGTTTCAGCATGACAATGCCCCCATGCACAAAGCGAGGTCCATTCAGAAGTGGTTTGTCGAGATCGGTGTGGAAGAACTTGACTGGCCTACACAAAGTCCTGACCTCAACCCCATCAAACACCTTTGGGATGAATTCGAATGCCGACTGCGGGCCTAATCGCCCAACATCAGTGCCCGACCTCACTAATGCTCTTGTGGCTGAATGGAAGCAAGTCCCCGCAGCAATGTTCCAACATCTAGTGGAAAGCCTTCCCAGAAGAGTGCAAAGGAGGGACCAACTCCATATTATAACCATGATTTTGGAATGAGATGTTCGACGAGCAGGTGTCCACATACTTTTGGCAATGTAGTGTATATTATACTCAAGTCAAAACTAAAACCAGGTAGAAAGTTAGTAAAAAAATTATAAGAAACCTATATTTTTTTTAACCTATGATTTATCCTCTGAACAATTTTACCCACATTATTTTCAATATAGAGTTATTAGCGGCACTATTTAGCGGATTTGTTAGATTTTTTGGGGGGTCTCAAACCAGTGAGCTTAACATTTTTAATCAAGAATACAGTTGAAGTCGGAAGTTTACATACCTTAGCCAAATACATTTAAACTCAGTTTTTTACAATTCCTGACATTTAATCCTAGTAAAAATGTCCTGTCTTAGGTCAGTTAGGATCACCACTTTATTTTAAGAATGTGAAATGTCAGAATGATAGTAGAGAATTATTTATTTCAGCTTTTATTTCTTTCATCACATTCCCAGTGGATCAGAAGTTTACTTACACTCAATTAGTATTTGGTAGCATTGCGTTTACATTGTTTGACTTGGGTCAAATGTTTCGGGTAGCCTTCCACAAGCTTCCCACAATACGTTGGGTGTATTTTGGCCCATTCCTCCTGACAGAGCTGGTGTAACTGAGTCAGGTTTGTCGGCCTCCTTGCTCGCACACACGCTTTTTCAGTTCTGCCCACAAATTTTCTATATGATTGAGGTCAGGGCTTTGTGATGGCCACTCCAATACCTTGACTTTGTTGTCCTTAAGCCATTTTGCCACAACTTTGGAAGTATGCTTGGGATCATTGTCCATTTGGAAGACCCATTTGCGACAAAGCTTTAACTTCCTGACTGATGTCTTGAGATGTTGCTTCAATATATCCACATCTATTTTGTGAAGTGCACCAGTCCCTCCTGCAGCAAAGCACCCCCACAACATGATACTGCCACCCCCATGCTTCACGGTTGAGATGGGGTTCTTCGGCTTGCAAGCATCCCCCTTTTTCCTCCAAACATAACGATGGTCATTGTGGCCAAACAGTTCTATTTTTGTTTCATCAGACCAGAGGACATTTCTCCAAAAGGTACGATTTTTGTCCCCATGTGCAGTTGCAAACCGTAGTCTGGCTTTTTTATGGCGGTTTTGGAGCAGTGGCTTCTTCCTTGCTGAGCAGCCTTTCAGGTTATGTCGATATAGGACTCGTTTTACTGTGGATATAGATACTTTTGTACCTGTTTCCTCCAGAATCTTCACAAGGTCCTTTGCTGTTGTTCTGGGATTGATTTGCACTTTTTGCACCAAAGTACGTTCATCTCTAGGAGACAGAACGCGTCTCCTTCCTGAGCGGCATGACGGCTGCGTGGTCCCACGGTGTTTATACTTGCGTACTATTGTTTGTACAGATGAATGTGGTACCTTCAGGCGTTTGGAAATTGCTCCCAAGGATGAACCAGACTTGTGGAGGTCTACAATTGTTTTTTTATGAGGTCTTGGCTGATTTCTTTTGATTTTCCCATGATGTCAAGCAAGGAGGCACTGAGTTTGAAGGTAGGCCTTGAAATACATCCACAGGTACACCTCCAATTGACTCAAAGTATGTCAATTAGCCTATCAGAAGCTTCTAAAGCCATGGCATCATTTTCTGGAATTTTACAAGCTGTTTAAAGGCACAGTCAACTTAGTGTATGTAAACTTCTGACCCATTGGAATTGTGATACAGTGAATTATAAGTGAAATAATCTGTCTGTAAACAATTGTTGGAAAAATTACTTGTCATGCACAAAGTAGATGTCCTAACCGACTTGCCAAAACTATAGTTTGTTAACAAGAAATTTGTGGAGTGGTTGGAAAACGAGTTTTAATGAGGCCAACCTAAGTGTATGTAAACTTCCGACTTCAACTGTATGTGCAAAATGGAATTGTTGACAATGAAAACGGTGGGACTGTTCCCTTGTTATATAATTGCTACATTTACTATCAAAATAGTTTTCCAGATTGCATCTTTGACGACATCAACAACAAAAAGCGACGCAAATATGGGATCGAGACAACCTGATTCAATTTGGATCCCAATACAAAACCAGTTGAGAACCACTGCTATAAGTGGTACCCGGGATAATAATTGCGGATTCATCTTGCCTTCCCAGAGGAGAGTGAAGAGTTCCTGGTGCTGATGGAGCATGACCCGGAGGCCCTGGAGGTGATGAAGGAGAGTATGGACCGGCTGCAAAGGGGAGAGCCAGTCAGAGCCCAGCTGGACCACCAGCCCCAGACCTTCAGACCCTCCCCCAACGCCATGCGTTTCGAACTACCCCCAGAGTTCTACAACCTCACTGCAGAGGAGCTCAAGAGGGAGCAGCAGCAAAAGTATGGACAACTCACTGATGGCACTGATACTACTTGTATTTATTGTGTAAGGTACACTCCATTAGTGCACATGACATGTGTATTATTGTTGGGTGGTTTGTTCCAGTTATGACTATTTTGTTTGTAAGATAAAGTCATGGTGGTTGTGTGTGGTATTCAGGAGCGAGGCGGTGGAGAAGAACGCCATGCTGCGTACCAAGGCCATGCGGGAGAGAGAGGAGCAGAGGGAGAGGAGGAAATACAACTACACCCTGCTGAGAATACGACTGCCTGATGGAAACATACTGCAGGGTCTGTATCTGCCAGCAGACACCTACTTTAATGTGATAAGCAGAAATAGAGTTTAAAAAAAATAAATATTTTATTTCACCTTTACTTAATCAGATAGGCTAGTTGAGAACAAGTTCTCATTTACAAGTGCGACCTGGGTAAGATAAAGCAAAGCAGTGCGACAAACAACAACACAGTTACACATGGAATAAACAAGCATACAGTCAATAACACAATAGAAAAAAAGAAAGTGTGCAAATGGCGTGAGGAGGTAAGGCAATAAATAGGCCATAGTAGCGAAGTAATTACAATTTAGCAAATTAACACTGGAGTGATAGATGTGCAGATGAGGATGTGCAAGTAGAAATACTGGTGTGCAAAAGAGCAGAAAAGTAAATAAAAACAATATGGGGATGAGGTAGGTAGATTGGATGGGCTGCGTTCAGCTGCAGCGATCAGGTTAGCTGCTCAGATAGCTGATGTTTAAAGTTAGTGAGGGAAATATAAATCTCCAGCTTCAGCGATTTTTGCAATTCGTTCCAGTCATTGGCAGCAGAGAACTGGAAGGAAAGTCGGTAAAAGGAGGTGTTGGCTTTGGGGATGACCAGTGAGATATACCTGCTGAAGCGCGTGCTACGGGTGGGTGTTACTATGGTGACCAGTGAGCTGAGATAAGGCGGAGCTTTACCTAGCATAGACTTATAGATGACCTGGAGCCAGTGGGTCTGGCGACGAATATGTAGCGAGGGCCATCTGACTAGAGCATACAGGTTGCAGTGGTGGGTGGTATAAGGGGCTTTGGTGACAAAACGGATGGCACTGTGATAGACCGTACCAGTCAAGTTTGGACACACCTACTCATTCAAGGGTTTTTCTTTATTTTTACTATTTTCTACATTGTAGAATAATAGTGAAGACATCAAAACTATGAAATAACACATATGGAATAATATAGTGACTAAAAAAGTGTTAAATAAATCATTTTTTATATTTGAGGTTCTTCAAAGTAGTCACCCTTTGCATTGATGACATCTTTGTACACTCTTGGCAATCTCTCAACCAGCTTCATGAGGTGGTCACCTGGAAGCCATTAAAATTAACGGGTGTGCATTGTTAATTTGTGGAATTTATTTCCTTAATACGTTTGAGCCAATCAGTTGTGACAAGGTAGGGGTGGTATACAGAAGATGGCCCTATTTGGTAAAAGACCAAGTCCATATTATGGCAAGAACATCTCAAATAAGCAAAGAGAAACGACAGTCCATGAAGGTCAGTCAATCCAGAACATTTCAGGAACTTTGAAAGTTTCTTCAAGAGCATTGGGCCAGTAACCGAAAAGTTGTTAGATCGAATCCCCGAGCTGACAAGGTAAAAATCTGTTGTTCTGCCCCTGAACAAGGCAGTTAACCCACTGTTCCTAGGCCATCATTGTAAATAAGAATTTGTTCTTAACTGACTTGCCTAGTTAAATAAAGGTAAAATAAAAAAGTGCAGTTGCAAAAACCATCACGCTATGATGAAACTGGCTCTCATGAGGACTGGCACAGGAAAGGAAGACCCAGAGTTACCTCTGCTGCAGAGGATAAGTTCATTAGTTACTAGCCTCAGATTGCAGCCCAAATAAATGCTTCAGAGTTCAAGTAACAGACACATCTCAACATCATCTATTCAGGGGAGATTGCGTGAATCAGGCCTACATGGTCAAATTCCTGCAAAGAAACCACTACTAAAAGACACATAATAAGAGACTTGCTTGGGCCAAGAAACACGAGCAATGGACATTAGACCGGTGGAAATCTGTCCTTTGGTCTGAGTCCAAATTTTTACTTTTTTTGTTTCCAACCGCTGTGTCTTTGTGAGATGCAGACTAGGTGAATGGATGATCTCCGTATGTGTAGTTCCCACCGTGAAGCATTGAGGTGTGGAGGTGCTTTGCTGGTGGCACGTTTGTGATTTATTTAGAATTCAAGGCATACTTAACCAGCATGGCTACAACAGCGTTCTGCAGTGATACGCCATCCCATCTGGTTTGCACTTAGTGGGACTGTCATTTGTTTTTCAACAGGACAATGACCCCAAAAACAAACCCACAGGCTGTGTAAAGGCTATTTTACCAAGAAGGAGAGTGATGGAGTGCTGCATCAGATGACCTGGCCTCCACAATCACCTGACCTCAACCCAATTGAAATGGTTTGGGATGAGTTGGACCGCAGAGCAAAGGAAAGCAGCCAAGAAGTGCTCAGCATATGTGGGAACTCCTTCAAGACTATTGGAAAAGCATTCCTCATGAAGCTGGTTGAGAGAATGCCAAGAGTATGCAAAGCTGTCATCAAGGCAAAGGGTGGCTACTTTGAAGAATCTCAAATATAAAATATACACTGCTCAAAAAAATAAAGGGAACACTTAAACAACACAATGTAACTCCAAGTCAATCACACTTCTGTGAAATCAAACTGTCCACTTAGGAAGCAACACTGATTGACAATAAATTTCACATGCTGTTGTGCAAATGGAATAGACAAAAGGTGGAAATTATAGGCAATTAGCAAGACACCCCCAATAAAGGAGTGGTTCTGCAGGTGGTGACCACAGACCACTTCTCAGTTCCTATGCTTCCTGGCTGATGTTTTGGTCACTTTTGAATGCTGGCGGTGCTTTCACTCTAGTGGTAGCATGAGACGGAGTCTACAACCCACACAAGTGGCTCAGGTAGTGCAGCTCATCCAGGATGGCACATCAATGCGAGCTGTGGCAAGAAGGTTTGCTGTGTCTGTCAGCGTAGTGTCCAGAGCATGGAGGCGCTACCAGGAGACAGGCCAGTACATCAGGAGACGTGGAGGAGGCCGTAGGAGGGCAACAACCCAGCAGCAGGACCGCTACCTCCGCCTTTGTGCAAGGAGGAGCAGGTGGAGCACTGCCAGAGCCCTGCAAAATGACCTCCAGCAGGCCACAAATGTGCATGTGTCTGCTCAAACGGTCAGAAACAGACTCCATGAGGGTGGTATGAGGGCCCGACGTCCACAGGTAGGGGTTGTGCTTACAGCCCAACACCGTGCAGGACGTTTGGCATTTGCCAGAGAACACCAAGATTGGCAAATTCGCCACTGGCGCCCTGTGCTCTTCACAGATGAAAGCAGGTTCACACTGAGCACATGTGACAGACGTGACAGAGTCTGGAGACGCCGTGGAGAACGTTCTGCTGCCTGCAACATCCTCCAGCATGACCGGTTTGGCGGTGGGTCAGTCATGGTGTGGGGTGGCATTTCTTTGGTGGGCCGCACAGCCCTCCATGTGCTCGCCAGAGGTAGCCTGACTGCCATTAGGTACCGAGATGAGATCCTCAGACCCCTTGTGAGACCATATGCTGGTGCGGTTGGCCCTGGGTTCTTTCTAATGCAAGACAATGCTAGACCTCATGTGGCTGGAGTGTGTCAGCAGTTCCTGCAAGAGGAAGGCATTGATGCTATGGACTGGCCCGCCCGTTCCCCAGACCTGAATCCAATTGAGCACATCTGGGACAACATGTCTCGCTCGATCCACCAACGCCACGTTGCACCACAGACTGTCCAGGAGTTGGCGGATGCTTTAGTCCAGGTCTGGGAGGAGATCCCTCAGGAGACCATCCGCCACCTCATCAGGAGCATGCCCAGGCGTTGTAGGGAGGTCATACAGGCACGTGGAGGCCACACACACTACTGAGGCTCATTTTGACTTGTTTTAAGGACATTACATCAAAGTTGGATCAGCCTGTAGTGTGGTTTTCCACTTTAATTTTGAGTGTGACTCCAAATCCAGACCTCCATGGGTTGATAAATTTGATTTACATTGATCATTTTTGTGTGATTTTGTTGTCAGCACATTCAACGATGTAAAGAAAAAGGTATTTAATAAGAATATTTCATTCATTCAGATCTAGGATGTGTTATTTTAGTGTTCCCTTTATTTTTTGGAGCAGTGTATTTTGATTTAACTTTTTTGGTTACTACATGATTCCATAGCTTTGATGTCTTCACTATTATTCTACAATGTAGAAAATAGTAAAAATTAAGAAAAACCCTTGAATTAGTAGATGTGTTCAAACTTTTTACTTGTACTGTATAAACATTTGAGCAAAGAATGTTTAGGGTTTCCAACAGCTGGTGTACTGTAGGTGTTCACCAGTCAAATGCATTGGGGTGCTTCTAACATGACACTGACAATCATTCTTAGATTAATTTGGCAGTAGGACTCGTAGCTCTGTGAACCTTAATTGCACAAAACTCACAAACTGCATTACAATGTAACTTCCATAGTCCGTTGGCGAATCAGCTTGAACAAAGTTAGGTGTAGGATCACTGATCTACAAATAGTATTCCTGACAAATAATAGGTTTTGTGCGATTTAAGATTTGCAGTTAGGCGTCCCCTGGCTTAGGCGATTCCCCCCAAACTCACATGCACAACCAGACATTGATTGGAGACCGCTTGGGTCAAATACAGAACATTTAGTAGAATTTTCTACCTGCAGCAACGCTAGTGGATAATGCTGTAAATACCGGTAAAAGCACAGTGCCTCCATTTTCACATATTTTGCCCTTCAGGCACCTTCCTGGCCTGGGACAAGGTGTCTGTGCTCTTCCAGTTTGTGCGGGACTCCCTGGTGGACGGCTGGCAGCCCTTTGAGCTGGTGGCGCCAGGAGGACACAAACTCAGGGAGGCCCAAGAGTTGGCCCTGAATGAATGTAGCCTGGTAAGCAGACATTTTTTCAGAAAATGTAAATATCAGGCAAAATAAGCAATGCAATCAATTTACTTTTGTTGTACAAAGGTGCTGACTAATGCCTCTCTCTCTCTCGGAGGTCCCTGCTGTTCTGCTGACATTTTCTTGGGATGCCGCAGTGCAAGCGGACATTTCTGCTGCCGTTGGAAAGGGTCCTGCACTCCTCAAGCCAGAGCTACTGAAGAATATTCGAACCCTTGGCTGAACTGTCCCTGCAGGTTGGAGATGACACCATCTCCAAACCACATTTCAAAGGCTGTAGAAATACACAACTAATCCTTTTAAAGGAAACAATAACAGGGGTTTCTAAAGAGGAGACATGCCATGCAGTGTTTTTTTGTATTGTACCTTGAATGTAGGATGATCTGAAATGGCTCCCTTACTCCCACAGAGAGCTCAGCATGGTATGAGATCCTGTTGTCAGTGTCACCCTTCTGCTCCGCTTCAACGTGCATCCTGCTTACGCAACAAATACTGACATACAATACTAGCTTTACATATGAGCGAATGGGTGATGGAGACCAGACTGGTTGTTGAGTGGTAAGGTTTCAGTTGCTGTTTTTGTGAGCCAGACTAGCTGTGGACCACAATGTTTAACGGTTAAGCTATTTTATTTAAGAGAACTTGTATTCTATTTGACCTCACTAACACTAAGGTTACAGCAGCAAGCATTGTTATACCAGTACCTTAAAAGTGAAGGTTACTGGACAGAGCTCCTGATGTTAACTTTCTTTATTGAATGAGGGTTTTGTAAGTCATTCAATTGAGTAATTTCCTAAACTATCAATAATGTGATTTGATTTCAGCAGCATGGAAATCTGTGATAGTGGTGGTTGTTTTTGGTTGGTTTGTACTGTATGTAACCAACAACGGATTTTTTTTGCTGAGGCTTATACCAGGTGATGGCTGGAATGACAACCTACCTCTCCTCACAGCATGTCCACTGCTTCTGTATGCGTTCAGGCGTAACCTCCTATGTTTCAGTTCAGTCCGGACATGAACAGCAGCAATTAGCAAATGTACTAAGAAATGTTTTCCTAACCTTGTTTAAGAATAACTAGAAAATGAAGGTCTAGGTATCAAAGCTCAGTCATGTTGTGTTGCTTTTAAACCTGCCTGTAATAAAGATGAAGGTTGCATCAAGATATTGCTGTATCCCCCATAAAAAATAAACATTTAGGATTTGCAAATGGCTGCACATAAAGCATGTTCATTTTTAAATAATGCTTTATTTAAAGAAATTGAGACACCTTAAATCATACCTGCAAACTGCAACAGTTGTGACAGGAGAGCATTCTCTGCCACAAAAATGTAAGGCAAACCGCAATGTTTTTAATATTGGACAGCCATTTACTATTCCACCTCAACCATTATTAACACAAAATAGAGGTTTAGAATAGTACAATAAGCACTACGTTAGCAGCCTGAAAGACATCAGCACTTGCCATATTGAATGAAACCCATTAACTAAACATGAAGTACTTCTTGAAAGGATGGATGAGTGGTGGTGTGTTGATAAAGGCATCCAGATAAGGCAGGGGGAGGGCATATAAAAGTGCAGTACATTTAATCATTATTTATTTTTAATTAATTCAACCAGTTCAAGTATATATTTTTTTAAACAAATACATATATAAAAGTTACTGGGCCTACGGTGAAGCAGACAGCAACTACTTCAGTGGGCACTGGTCCACCCAATCGGCTGTGGTAGAAGAGCCTTGACTGTCGGAGCCATCTCCAACTCCTCACCAAGCAAAGACATCCATATAAACATGTCTGACATTCCAACTGAACCAAGTAATGAATGGTTTAACATTGGAACAAAATACACCAATGAGTTTCTTTGTCAGACACTTTCCTTTTCACAGGCACTGTCTGGTACTTAACGGAGCAGAGAGGGGTTGTAATACCGTGTGGGTGGCATGTGTGCCACTACCAGTGTGTTATCTTGATTGAAGACCTGATTCTATTTCTGACAAACGCACACACCCAGAGTCAGGGGGCAGTCCTTAGGCCAGGGTGGGAGTGGCCCGAGGCAAGAAGAGAGCAGCTGTGTCAGAGGGGGTCACCTCCATTTGTTCTGTGCTCTCGTTCTCTGTGGGGGAGGTATCTTTTCTGGAAGATCCTGCAGAGTAAGGCATTCAATGTCAATGCCTCCCCTCCTAGAAATATCTAGGACAAACTATTACCCTGTCTCTCAATTCCACTTAACTCCTGTCTAAAGGCAGACCATATGCCAGGAAACTGACCTTTCTGTGTGCTGATTATGACACAGTCTGCTTCATCCTCATCTTCCTCTGTGTCTGCCTGGAACCCATCTGTCTTCATCGCCTCCGCCTTAAAGAAAGGAGTACTCATTAGAATCTGACATAACAGTCAAAGCAATAGGATCAGAACAAAGCAACTTCATATGAAGATTTCACCAGACGTGTCCAACCTGCTCAGGGTCGGCAGCCTTCTTCATGAACTTGGTGATGGACATGCTGCCGGCACTCTTCCTCTTGTTGGAGGAGGGGGTCTTGGAGGATGGCGTGTGGGACGGCTGGTGGGTAGTTGGGGAGTTGCCCTGTGAGCCTGTGGCCACTGGGGCCTCTTCACGGGGCACATGGGTCCCTGAAGTGAGGTAGTTCCACTGGCAGGGTACAGGGAGGGCTTCCTGGAGGAAGCGAGCCAGGACGTCTGATTTGACGTACCAGCAGCAGCGTCTGAAGGCTGAGCGCTTCTCATACACAGCATTCCCCTTGATAAGGCGCTTTAGACGGATCCTAGAGCAGAAGCAGATGGGAGACCATTTCAGTAATGAAAAATGTATACTTTCATAAAGCATCTGCACAAGTTTAATAATGACCGTACATGACTTGACTAATTCTGTAAAATAGCAAGCGTTGAGTAAATCAGGTTTGAAGTCACCTGGTGGGGATGTTGTCTCCTGAGTTCTGAGGGCTGGAGATGGGCGAGGTCGACTGCTGGCGACAAAACACCTGGAACTCTGTGATGATCACCTTATTACTGTTCACATTTCCATGTAGCAGGGGCAACAACTGGAACAGCACTGAAGATATGGTTTGGGAAGGGAGATAGGAAGTTTTTTTTTTAAAAACACATTCTACATCTAGGCTTATTCACGCAAGGTTTGGGCAAAAGGTGCCATTCAATATGAACAGATACTCCCTCAGGCAGCTATTGAGCAACTCAGGTCAGCCATGAAGAGTGTTGACAGTTCACAATCACTTGTAGCACAGTAAATACTAAGTAAATACTTCGATGACGCATATAAAGCTGGTCTGAAAACAATACAGATCTCTTATGTGATTGTGAATGGTCTTTAGTTTAGATGTCTCCCTTGCAGTCTAGACAGCTATCAATAAGTGCTTCATGATGAGTACAGGTACATCTCATATCAGTCTCGGGTGTTACATCCATCACCACAATCAAAAGATAGATTTTGGTGTAGACCAGGGGTGCCAAACTCATTTTGCCCCGTGGGCCGCTTTCGGTCTTTAACGAGGTCAGGAGGGCCACACTAAAGATGGGTTATATTTCCTTGCCATCAATTTATTTGCCATCAAAATTAGCAAAAAGATCTATCCCTTTGTATTTTATTTCAATTCTCCCTGACTGTCTAGCTTTTGTTTTGGTGATTGTTACCAAGCGGACAGAGTAATTATCATTATCACAATAAAAATTCCTCACAGTTTCGATTTGGTTTTAGTCATTTCAATGTAGATTGAGTTCATTCCCCCCAGGAAAAACCTATGCATGTTTTACACCCTTGGTGTAGACATAAATGCATGCTGGAGTCAGTCAGTGCTCAGGTAACTACAGTTTGACCATTCAGAGCTACTCAAAAAATGTCAGCCAAAACTAACCATGTCTCCATCGGTATGACTTTTCCAAGTTAAACCGTATACATTTATTTTTTAAAATCACAACAGCTGTGATGGAAACAAGAAGTTTTGGTACAATTTATAAATGCAGACAGATCATTTGTTCGTTACACATTGTAGGATCTTTTTGTCTGTAAAATGTATTACGCGGGAAATGGCAGTGGAAATGCCTTTATGTGAAAATATTGATATAACAATCATCATATCGAAGTAAACTTGTAGTCACGCGATGATATGGTGTGTTTTCCTCCCACTACAACATGGGAAACCATTTATTAGACTACAAACTAAATCAGTTCTGATGAACTTCAGTGGTGAAACTGCACAGTGATCTTGATGCTCCTTTCCAATAATAATGTCATCATGTAGACTAGCCTACCTGCAGTGTATCTGTGAGCTGTTGGCTAGAGTGCACGTGCCACGACCAGAGTAGCACATTTGCTAATTAACACAACAGTATGTGACAAAACTATCAGTAGAGTTGAAAGTGCGATGGAAACACACAGAACTTTAGATTTGTATTCGGTACATGAAAACTAACACGAAAAAGTACATTGTGTGCACTACGTCATCATGCACATATTTTTATCTGCAACAAGTCTGTTTGGTGGAAACACCACAAGTGGGAAAATGCACATTTTCTTCATGCGTATTTTAGAATATTCGTATGAAAATCTGTAGCCAATTGGATGGAAACCTCGCTAGTGACACTATTCGAACAGCACATGGCTCAACCAAATTACCAATGTACATCATTCTGTAAGAACTCAGATAAGCATATCAAAGACAAGCACACCTGGTCAGTTTTTCCATGCAAACCAAGACCTACATTTCATCACGGTTCAGTCAGTAAAACATGACTCAGATGATCACTTAGAGGTGACATGGCTAACCTAAAAGGTTCTAAAAGACAATACTGCAGAGACAAAAGAACTCCGCTTACCTGCGTGATGTTCCCCCAGGCATAAGAATGTACTCACACTGCTCATCTTCTTGTAGTTTCTGTTGCAGTTTCTGTGTGTTGTCCTCTGGGGTGGAGGACTCTGGCTTGGGCAGGGGTTCCAGCAGGCACACCGCAAACTGCTGCAAGAGCTCCAGATGGGGACCCTGTCCCTCCCACACACAGCCCCTCACCACAGCCTCTAGCACCTTAACCTTCTTCTTGGCCATCAGCTCATCCCACTCCCGGGCCTTCAGCTTCTGACGCACCTTCTGCTTCTCTGGGTCGCCACCCTCCTGGAATCACACCACAGGGATAGGAGCAATTAAGTGTGCTAAAAATAAGCCGTGGATAATGTCTCCACCTCTTACAATGTAAAGCACGTCAATCATTAGTCAAACCAGTCCACTGGAAAAGAACAGTAAATAAAGACATGAATACGGAATGACGGGCAATTGAAAGTACCTCTTCCTCCAATGCCCCCTCCCCGTCTGATAGGTATCCATGTGGTACGAAGAAACCATCCTCATCATCGTCATCATTTTCACCTCCATCATTATCATTATCCTCCTGCAAAAACAAGTCAGTTTAGGTCCTCACAATCAGCTAGAATGATTCAGTTTGCAACAATGAGCTAATCTTGATATCAAACAGAACAACAGAGCATCAAAAGCTGTGACAGAAGTGTATTGAAAAAGAGACCTACCCCTTCACTGTGTGACAGGGACTCTCCTGGCTCCTCTTCCTCCCACTCCTCATCACTGTCCACCTCATAATCCAACAGGTCCTAGAGGAAACACAGACTTTAGTCCTACATAGAAAGCGCATGAAACATGGAAGTCACAAAACAACTGACATCACCACCAGTTAGGGCTGGAAATTACCAGGGACCTCACGATATGATATCACAAAACTTAGGAATCGATATGATATGCATTGCAATTATCACAATTCTATATGTATTGCGATTCAATGATTGTGCTATATATGTCTACTGCAGAGACAAGAGAGCATGACAAAACGAGTTTTGATCAGTCAGGGAAATAAGTGCTGAAAACATGTTGGCTCATTATTTAAAAAGATGGGAACAAGCTATAGGATGAAAAATACCAGAGTTTTGGCGCAGGTACATCTGACTAGCGCTAGCTAACGATACCTACGGTAAAAATAATAATAAAATAAAACAATTACAAATCTAAACATTGAGTCAAACATGAATATATCGTGATTTGTAACTATCGATTGTAATATGGCAGAAACTAATAAGTAAAGAACTGAAAGGATTGAAAAGGATCATGGTCAGAGAATGAGGGAAGCCTCACCTTGTCCTGTCTGAGAGGGCAGCGAGGGGAGATGTGGGGGCTGTTTTTCCTCCACGTGCCCCAGTAGGCAGGCCGGTAGTTCTCACGGAACTGAAGGAGCTTCATGCGGCCGTAGTGCTGCCGGTCAGGCACACCGTCCGGTTTGGGCCCCTCCACCACCGCTATACACTCCCTATGCAGACAACGTCAAAATAGGAGAGTACAGAAAATGGCTTCTTTCCAGTAGGAATCCCTGATTCTTCAGTTTCACAAAAATGTCAAGACTTGAGTAACTCAAGTCACCGCTGATTTTTTTTAGGGTGTGGTGGTCTCACCTCATAGGGTATGTGCTTCTGGCCTTGGTCTGGCCTGATCTGCGGGGCTTATTTCTGGTCCAGTCACTCAGGCCATCCAGGCTTCCATCAGGTTTAGCCAGGTACCTGTCCAGTTCCTCCAGGACCGCCTCCGCACATTGGACTCTGGTCAGCGGCGCCAGACACATGTGCTCCTTTATCTCAAACGGGGCAAACTTTTCACAGGCAGACGCAAGGGTCTGAAGTAGGAGAGACAAAGGTAAGAAATGTTTTACATTAAATGAACACCATTTTGTGTTCTTCTTGTTCAATTCAATCAGAGGAATCTTACCTTTGTGGCCTGCTGGGGAGTCTTGGGTTTCTGTAGAAATCTTGTGATCTCGGCTTTCTCTGCTTTGAGCCTCTGTATAGAAAATGTTAAGATGCATTATCAGGTCTGTTACAATTAAGTGGCAATTGTCAAACTTAAAAATATCAGTGTCAGACATTACATTTAATTTTAGAGAATAGAAACAAAATTATCAACTCACATCTTTCTCTTCTTTCAACCGTTTTTCCTCCTCTTTCTTTCTCTTTTCTTCAAGTTTTGCCCTGGAGGACATTATATGTGAATATGTCAATTGCAAGGATTACATTTGCTTTAATAAAAAAAAAAACATTCAATCAATTTTTCTAGTCGAGTCAATATAAAAGTAACAAGACATTTCAGATCTGTAGCTAGCTGGTTTTTGATCAAGCAACACTCACTCTTGTTTCGATTTGCGTTGCTCCTCTTTCGCTCTTAATTTCTCTGCTTTTTCCTTTTCCTCTTTCTCCTTTTTCTCTCTTTTTTCACACTCTTCTTTCTTCTTTTTCTCCTTTCTTTCCTTCTCCCGCTCCTCCTTCAGTTTGCGAGCCTCCTCTTTCTTCTTCTCTTTAGCATCTTTAGCCTCCTCCCGCTGCCGCTCTCTCTCTTTGCGCTGGTGTAGCCTCTCCTCTTGCTCCTGCAAACTCTATGGAGAGAAGAAAACACAAATTCCGTTTCAGTGTCTAGATTAAGATGTTTAAATAGGCATTTGGATGCAAAAGTACGCCAAATACTGAAGTGACTTATTGCCGCTAATTATACCTTTAAAGATAGTCTTTTCACAGTTTTCTGCTCTATTTTAGGGGTGGTATTTGGCTCCTGTAAAGAGAGAGGAAGAAAGGTAACCTATAGATTTATAATTTTTCATTTCAGAATAGTGATTTGAAAAGTTAACAGGAGCTTGCTGATGTACATTTATTCAAAAATCACTGCTGACATTGAGTGTTTATTGAATTTAATTGCCATTTTGTACTCACTGTGACAGTAGGAGTGTTCTCTGTCTTAGCAGCCTCTGGGGAGCTCTCGGCCGCTGACAGAGAGCTGGTGGATGAAGGAGAAAGCATGGACCCATTCCCATGACTGGACATATCAGCCTCCTCTTGTTCTTCATCCTCCTCCTCTTCCGTGTCAGAACCCTGTGTGGTGTCTAACTGTGAGATGGATCCAGTGTCCCCCCTGTCCTTCTCCTCATCCTTCTGTTCATCCCCCAGCTTGTAGTCTATGGGCTCTGTCTTGGCAGTGTGATCTGTTTTGGTGGCTGTTACAGCACTTAGGGTTTTGCTCAGGTGGTTGTTTTGTGTCTGAGGACACGGGGCAACAATGGGTGTCGCAGGTTGCTGCTTTAAAAGGTCAGTTGAATTGGAGTCCTCAGTGAGATCAATAACTATGCTTTTGGCAGGGGACGCTTGGGTACTGCGACTCATGAATCCATCCAGGGGGCCGCGGCCGTTAACCAGGGCCGGTCCATGGCGCACAGGTAGGGGGGAGCAATCGGATTCATTCTCCCCATCTGAGAGCCCAGGCCGGGAAAGGGTGCAGGTCCTTTTGGGCTCACTGGTCTCCTTGGGCTCTGGGTTTAGACGCTTGAAAGGAAGACGAGCTGAGGAGAAAATATCCTTTATCATCACTGATGTTTAAGTTGGACTAAATCTATGTTATATTAACAAATCTTTGGGCAAACAATAATGATAGCTTTGAGTGATAAAGCAAAGACACTAAATTATTATAACAAATTTGATTCATTTGAAATATAATTTACTAAATCAGAATTTCATTGAATTGTTTCAAATAGTTTGATAGCATTATGTATCATCAGTCTCCTTTTGCAAAATAAAACCATCTAATATGCATTCAAAACACCAGATCAACTTACCCTGAACAAGCTTCTTGTTAGCATTGCTGGGTTTGACTTTGCCATCCATACCTGTAACCAAAACAGGGTATGGAAGATGAGACGACAACAATCCCACAAGCATTCTCCTGTCATGAATCATTTTCTGAACAAAAATATAAAATACAACAATTTCAAAGATTTTACTGAGTTACAGTTCATAATGAAATCAGTCAATTTAAATATATTCATTGGGCCCTAATCTATGGATTTCACATGATTTGGAATACAGATATGCATCTGTTGGTAACAGATACCTTAAAAAAAGGTAAGGTCGTAGATCAGAAAACTAGTCAGTATATGGAGTTTGGCGGGAACTGGAACATGCTGTCGCACACGTCAATCCAGAGCATCCCAAAAATGCTCAACAAGTATGTAGGCCATGGAAGAACTGGGACGTTTTCAGCTTCCAGGAAGTGTACAGATACTTGCGATATGGGGTCGTGCATTATCATGCTGAAACATGTGGTGGCTGCAGATGAATGGCATGACAATGGGCCTCAGGATCTCATGACAGTATCTCTGGATTCAAATGGCCATTGATAAAAATGCAAATGTGTTTGTTGTCCGTAGCTTATGCCTGCCCATACCATAACCCCCCCGCCGCCATGGGGCACTCTGTTCACAACGTTGACATCGGCAAACTGCTCACCCACACAACGGCATACACTCTGTTTGCTATCTGCCCGGTACAGATGAACCTGTGATTCATCCGTGGAGAGCACACTTCTCCAGCAGGCCAGTGGCCATCAAAGTTTAGTATTTGCCTACTGAAGTTGGTTACGACGCTAAACTGCTGTCAGGTCAAGACCCTGGTGAGGACGATGAGCACGCATATGAGCTTCCTGAGACAGTTTCTGACAGTATGTGCAGAAATTCTTTAGTTGTGCAAGCCCAGTTTCATCAACTGTCCAGGTGGCTGGTCTCAGACAATCCCGTAGGTGAAGAAGCCTGATGTGGACGTCCTGGGCTGGTGTGATTACACGCGGTCTGCGGTTGTGAGGCCATTTCGACATACTGCCATATTTTCTAAAATTACATTGGAGGCGGCTTATGGTAGAGAAATTAACATTAAATTATCTGGTAACAGCTCTGGTGGACATCCCTGCAGTCAGCATGCCAATTGTACGCTCAATCAAAACTTGAGACAGCTGTGGTGTTGTGTGACAAAACTGCACATTTTAGAGTGGTCTTTTAATTGTCCACAGCACAAGGTGCACCAGTGTAATGATTATGCTGTTAAAATCAGATTATTGATATGCCACACCAGTCAGGTGGATGGATTATATTGGCAAAGGAGAAATGCTCACTAACAGGGCTGTTAAACAAATTTGTGCACACAATTTGAGAGAAATAAGATTTGTGCATATGGAAAATGTCTAGGGAATTTTATTTCAGTTGCACAACACGTTGCATTTATATTTTTGTTGTGTAGATGGATTTGTTTTTCAAAGCACTTTTACTTCACTATCAATAATTGCAGTAGTACAATGGCTCCAGCTGCAAACATGTTACCAGTCCCTTTGTTGCATAACACTTACTAGAAGAAAGCATTCAGTGCAGTATCTTTATAAAATGTCCAAAATCAAAAGGACAACCACAAGAATAGCCACTACACATATGACTTAATCACCAACTACTTTATCCCCCACTCAACTGTATTATTGCTATAAGCTGACGTTAGTCCTTTGTTCTTAGTTTACTCATACTGTTAGTTTGACAAATGTATCCAGGTTATTCAAGGACATATGTAATAAATACTTGTCAGTCAACTAGGGAGCAATCAAAAGTTATCTAGACTTGCCACCAACCAAGTATACGGACAATCGATGCAGTTCAAATATAATTTTTAATCAAGTAGTAAAAATTAACTACGAGACGATGGCACAAGTGGTTGGGCAAACCACTGGGAGGTGTTAGCTTTGCTCTCCCGCCATTCGGTGAATCAATCGAAGCCCAGTGCAAAGGCCCGGCTATAGCTAACTTTACACTCATACCGCTGCGGGGAAAGAAGGGGTTGCCTCAAATAAAAACATGCTTGTTTGTTAGCTAAGTTAGCTAGCAAGCAAAGTTTGTTACAGTACGATAATGTGTGACTCGATGTCTAATTAAACCACCGAAATCATTGAGTGTTTTGGTTCATATTAGCTAACGTTAGCTAGCTGAAGGCAATGGAGTGTCTAGCTAGCTAGTAAGGTTAGCACCAACTCATCACATCAAAGCCAACTGACGTTAGCTCCCAAGCTGGCTGACTAATAAATTATATGAACTAAAGGAAACTTCAAGGGTAGCTAGCTAACGTTACATGAAAGCTCACTTTACACTAACCTTACGAGCGTGGGAATCTTATGAGGGTCTGGCCAACGATAATAACTAAGTGTTAGCTAACTAACCTTACTTGAGGTTAGCTAGTTACAACATGCTACTAGTACAGTAGTTAGCTGGCTAAATACAGCATGCTAGTTAGCTAAACTAGCTAGCTAGACAGAAGTTAGTGTTGACTTGCTATGTGGTCGTAGAGAGATGCAAATCAAACAGTATAAAGCTACCTCAGTTAGATAACTAAATAACCAAAACATTTGAAGGTTAAAACATAGCAAAATATCGTCGCTACCTCTCCTCCGTGGAGTGGATGCTAAATACCCGTCCACGGATGGATCTTCCGCCGCCAGCATCACCATCCGAGAACTTCCCTCACTTTTGATATCCTTGTGCGGAAAAGCGTTGCATTAACACAAAACCATATGAAGTAGCAATATTGACAGGTCTTCCAGAGTAACACTAATATCATGCAAATATAACGATGACTGGGTTGTATTACTTTTAAGACTAAGTTAATTTTATTCTAGCGGCATCTCCCACACACTCCCTCTGCCTGGATCCCGTTGCTGCCTCGCGCCCGTCAGTCAGATTTGGCGGGAGCGTGTCGCTGTCCTCACAATCCTTTGCTGATTGGCCAGAACGCTGGATCACTACCCGACCGAAGGGCGGGATCTAGACGTTTTTTTCTGGATATTTTGTCAGTCACGCCTTCTTTTGAGATGTTGTTCTTTATGATAGGTTGCTTTCTCTGTTTTCAAAAGAGTACGATCAGTGATTGGATGTCACTGAATAGTGTCGTGAACAAAATTCTAATAAAGTTGTGATTGGACAAAGTCACTCAGTGGGTTTAACCAGTAAATACTCTAAACACGTTGACAATCAGAAACGATGTATGTACTATGTAGTAATCAAAACAATCAAATGCAATATTAAATCAATTAACATAATGTCTGTCTGAATGTCAGTTAATAATTTTAATGGGAAAATAAAAGGATGCCAAAACAGTTGACAATTTAGAAGAACTGAAAAATAATACAAAAGGCAAAACCTCTCTGACAAGAAGACACATGAGGTAGACACGTTGGACAGATGGCGCTGAAAGATATGGCAGCTCTGCTTCTAGCTCCTAAGCGCAAGGATTTCGCTACACCTGCAATAACATCTACTAAATATGTGACCAATACAATTTGATGTCATGTTTGTTTGACTAGGTAAGTCAGTTAAGAACAAATTCTTATTTACAATGACAGCCTACACCAGCCAAACCCAGATGACACTGGTTCAATTGTGCACCACCCAATGGGACTCCCAATCACAGCCAGTTGTGACACAGCCTGGATTTGAACCAGGGTGTCTGTAGTGACATCTCTAGCACTGAGATGCAGTGCCCTTAGACCACTGCACCACTCAGTTTTTACACATATTCTGTTTGGGTTTCTGCTACTGTGGAGTGCAAAAGGTGTGGTAGAAAATATTTGTAGGACACAGTACGGTACCAATATGTAGCCTAACCATATGGTAAATACAATATAACGTATGTCAATCGGGCAATAGTAAACTCCTGACAATAGAAAATAATATTCAACATCAACTCCACAAAACTGATAGTTGATCAAGAAAATACATCATTGCCAATTTTCCATAATGTAGCTGTTATCATATCAAGGGACAAGAATCATCCATCTCTCTCTGAAGTCACACGTCTTCCCTCCACGCACTATATAGGTCACGTGATCTGTAGTTTCACAATCGAAACAATCGTATTCAAATTTGCCTTGGTGGGACCTGTATTGAACTACCACTCCCTCAATGCAGTGCGGGAGATTTGGTTGGACGCGACCCCAACGGTTTCCTCTACTAGCTAGATAGCACAGACACAAAGTCAACATAGGCTATATCGTAAAAATGTATGAAAACAAAATGTCGCGTTTTGGTCTTAATTTAAGGTTAGGGTTAGGCATAAGGTTAGCAATGTGGTAAATGTTAGGATTGAGGTTAGGTTTAGCTGTAAAATATGTTTTTAAGAAGATAGATTGTAGAAATGGGCGGGGTTTATGACTTTGTGGCTGTGGTAGCTAGTGACGACCATCCCGAACCGAACTGGAGTTAGAGGTTTTCAGGTAGGTGCTAGCAAAACATTGAATTACAAGAAAATAAGTTACAGTCACTAGATTTATTTCTTTAACATTGAATCTATTATCAACCAATTCATTGTATCCACTCGGCAGCTTACCTTTTCATTACATTTCGCCTGAAGACCGCTAACAAATCATCATCTACATACTACTGTAGCTAATTAACGTTAGCTTGCTAATTTATTTTACGCGTGGTCTTATATTTTCTTGCCAAATTATAGCTAGCTACTTAACTTAATATAAGAAATGTATCAAAGTAGCGTACCCGTATCTAGTAGGGGCACGTGACCTGGCTATTTTATGCATATAATTTCACCTTTGTCATCATCTTGATATGACTGAATGTTTTGTTGTTGTAAATTAGACACTGCACGTTCCCAGATAATTATTTATACTTTTTTTTAATTTAATTTTATGAGATGTAAAATATGCCAATTATTTGTATTATGTTGCAGGAAAGGACACGCATAGGATTTCATAATGACAGGTTTGTATCTAAATGTTTTGCAATTCGATCATGTTCTTCATGAAACATGACATGTACCTGCTACAAGTAATGCATATGCATGACACAGATTATAAGTGACACACTCAAACCTTTTATTCAAATAGCCATACCATACTCAGTAGGGGTGGGAATTGCTAGGGATCTCACGATATGATATTATCGCGATACATTGGTGCCGATACGATGTGTTGCAATTCTCAAGATTCTATATGTATTGCTCACCATATGTCTGCTGCAGCTGGACAAGAGGGAGCCATGAGAAAACAGGTTTTGATCACTCATGGAAATAAGTTCTGAAATCTAATTGTCTCCCTATTTAAAAAGATGGAGAAATACTATTTATTGTCAAATAATATCCTGACATGTAACTGTATTTATTATTTTGTTGTATATTATGATAATTTAATCATGAATTCTCATAGTTAAATTGTGGACATAAAGATCAACTGATAACACTGACCACTTTCACTATTGTGCCTCACCATTTGTTATAATATAATCAAAAAAATCTCAAATTTCACTGTATTCTTGTTTTCCTGTGCCATCTGCACTGACATCCTGTTTTCCCACATGTAATCATCCGTTTTCAGAGCGGGTCAACAACTTCCCACTGCTGCCTAAGTTCCTGCGAATCAAGCCCTGCTTTTACCAGAATGTGGAGGAGGAGATCCCAGCCCCGCACCGACAGCTGGTGCGCAGGGTCTACAACCTCTGGATGTGTGAGTTACACCAACAAACTTTCTTGAGTCACACATAGGCCTACTCTGGGAACTGGACTGTGTTTCATTCAATGCTGAGTGAATATGTTAATTTTTTCTGCTGTCTCTGCTCCTCTCTGCAGTGTATTCAGTCACACTGTGTGTGAATGTGGTGTCATGCATAGCTTGGTGGGCAGGAGGGGGAAGTGCAGCCAATTTTGGCCTTTCCCTGCTCTGGCTTCTTCTCTTCAGTCCGTGCAGCTACACATGCTGGTTTAGACCTCTCTACAAGGCCTTTCGGTAAAGTCCACTCAACAAACGTCAAGCCGAACATCTATCATTTTGCACTCCAAATACAATTTTCTTGACTGACTTCATAACTCCCTTTGTCTTTCTTAGGGCTGACAGTTCCTTCAACTTCATGGCCTTTTTCTTCATCTTCTTCCTCCAGTGTGTTCTCGCTCTCATTCAGACTGTGGGCATCTCTGGTTGGGGTGCTTGGTGAGTATGAATATTTTATTTCCTCAATCCTGGAAGGGACTGTCTAGGACGTTGGCTGCTATATCTGAATGTCTTGTGTTTCACTTACCTCAGGAATATAGAAAAATCTTCAGTTTAAAATCTTCAGTTTGGCAATAAAGATCACCTGTAGATTATGTATCAATGCCACCTTAATTTTACTCACTGCAGTGTCATGCTGTGATAGGTGAATAACTAGAGTTGATGTAATCCAGTATTCATGCCATTGACAAATACTAACCCCACTGCTCCACCACTCTGATGAACCCCCAAAGTGGTTGGATCGCGACAGTGCTGTTCTTCAGCCACAACGTGGGTTCTGCTGTAGTCATGCTATTCTCAGCTCTGCTCTTTACTCTGGTGACTGTGTTGATGGGACTGGTTCTCATCAGGGTGAGTCCAATGCGCGCACACACACACACCTGAAAAATGCACGAGCACCTGGAAACACACACACAAACCAGAAAAAATACACAGCCGTTTTGACAATTCTCATTGTAGGCAAGGAAAGAGAATGAACTTTCATGACTGTATGACTGGTTGGTTTGTCTGCTCTGCTTCTATCAGGTTCATAGGATGTACCGTGGCGGAGGGGGCAGCTTTGAGCGTGCACAGGAAGAGTGGACCACTGGACTCTGGAAGAGCGCCCCTGTGAGAGAGGCCGGCTTCAATGCTATCAATGAAACTGGCCCAAGCCTACCCCAATACCCTGCTGCTGTGCCAAGCTACCCAGACAATGGCCCCTGGTAAATAAAACCCTAAGTGGACTCTAGATGGAGACAGAGCACTTTTTTCCATGGCACGCGAGATAGTCCACCACACCACACCACACTAGTACAATCTCACCATGACACTATAGGAAATGCATAGCTGGAATTTAAGTAAGAATGTTAAGGGAAAAAGGCATAATCAGCTGATTTTATTCAGCAGTACTTTGTTTTAGATTTAAGAGGCCACTGTTATAGACATCGTTTACTGGAGTAGGAAGCTTTTCCAGGGAAACACATCTAAGCCTTATATTGTTGGAAAAATATGTGATGGAGATCCAAAATATGATCCATTACATGTTTACATTTATTATTTTCTACTCTCAAAATGAATCTGTTCCCTCATATTTGAAAGAGCGACTGAAATTTAAAAAAATATGATTTTCATTTGTACTTGGAGAGCTAGGGGTCTTTATATTACAGTAGCAGAATTAATACTGTTCAACAAAATTGATATGTCTGAAACAGAAAAGAAGCAAGGTGATTCCAAAGTTGTTTTTGGATCAATTTTGGCAGCCATATTCAGTGATCAATTCTTGCCAATACAATACTGTACTTCATGAAATCAACAAAAGCCTTAACACTACTTGACATGACTGAAGAATCAGGGTCTTCTCCTTGAAGTTGGAAATATGGATGTTTATATAGTGCACTTTTTATTTAGTGATGAGATGTATTTAGTTTTTTATTGATATCACAAGTGTTTGTTTTTGATACCTTTTCTTCTTGCTTGATCTGCTTTTGCCTTGTTTCTGAAAACTAAATGCGCCTTGATCGTACATGAGGTATTTGCATGTTAATTTCCCCCCCCCTTGACTGTCGCCTTAAGTACTGCTACTAGACGAAGCCAATGAGAAATGTGCTTATACACATCACTAATGCTAGATACTGTAGCCTTCTTATTCAACTTGAGCCTTTTGTCTTTCACTCATCCTGTGCAGTGCACTGATCTTTCTTTGCTTTTGATGGTCAGTGTCCTGTTGTGGAATACCCCTTCTCTCTAGCCAGTGCTCCAAAACAGCTCATCTCAGTCAGTGTGTTCCAGGCTGGAGCCTTGTGTTTACAATGTGGCTGGGAGAGCGGCAGCAACTCATCTTGAATAGAAAAATTAAAGTTAAGTCACATATTTAAGTGTTCCTCTCCAGGGTTAACTACCATAATGAGGTTTATTTTGAGTTTTTTGTATGGCTTGTCTGTAATGAATATTTAGAAGACATTCTTGAAAATGCTTCAAATGTGTTGCTGCAATGACTAAGCCAAGCACGAACCACCCTGATCTTGCAAGCTTTCATTCTGTTTCGCTACACAGATACTGTGTCCGTGTAGTGAAACAATGTAAGCTTGCGAGATCAGGGTGGGTCGTACGAGACTACCAATGACTCACTACCTTAAACATTTCAGTAAATATTCTTATTCAGACCTTCTGACTGTTGTTATTCAGCTTCTCTTCCTCATTGACAATTATCACATGATTGTGTTTACTTCATACTTTAAAGTATGCATTTATTTTCAATAGAATCAAATACAGTACAAAATGCCATACCAATACTGTATTCACAGCTTTCAGTAGATCATAATGGCAGGGACATTATGACAGGCAGACCTCATCTGTCCGTCATTGTGTAAAACAAAAACAAACTCCCAGAAGGAAAACAAATTCCAGTGAAGTGACTGACATTACGTCAGTTGCTATACATTTTAATTTTTGTACATTTTTACCCATACCACTCTGAGGACCCTTTTTCTATTTATAGCTTTTCTGCTACATATACATACAGTACCAGTCAAAAGGACACAACTCATTCAAGAGTTCCTTTATTTTGACTATTTTCTACATTGTAGAATAGACATCAAAACTATGAAATAACACACATGGAATCATGCAGTAACCAAGTGTTAAATCAAAATATATTTTAGATTCTTCAAAGTAGCCACCCTTTGCCTTTGACAGCTTTGCACACTCTGGCATTCTCTCAACCAGCTTCACCTGGAATGCTTTTACAACAGTCTTGAAGGAGTTCCCACATATGCTGAGCACTTGTTGGCTGCTTTTCCTTCACTCTGCGGTCCAACTCATCTCAATTGGGTTGAGGCTGGTGATGTGGAGGCCAGATCATCTGATGCAGCACTCCATCACTCTCCTTCTTGGTCAAATAGCCCTTACACAGCCTGGAGTTGTTGGGTCATTGTCCTGTCGAAAAATTAATGGTAGTCCCACAGCACAAACCAGATGGGATGGTGTATCGCTGCAGAAGGCTGTGGTAGCCATGCTGGTTAAGTGTGCCTTGAATTCTAAATAAATGAGACTGTCACCAGCAAAGCACCCCCACACCATCACACCTCCATTCTTCACGGTGGGAACCACCCATGCAGAGATCATCTGTTCACCTACTCTACGTCTTACAAAGACACGGCGGTTGTAACCAAAAATCTCAAATTTGGACTCATCAGCCAGATTTCCACAGGTCTAATGTCCATTGCTCATGTTTCTTGGACCAAGCAAGCCTTCTTATTATTGGTGTCCTTTAGTAGTGGTTTCTTTGCAGCAATTTGACCATGAAGGCCTGATTCACAGTCTCCTCTGAACAGTTGATGTTGAGATGTGTCTGTTTCTGAAGCATTTATTTGGCCTGCAATTTCTGAGGCTGGTAACTGTGCCGGTCCTCATGAGAGCCAGTTTCATCATAGCGCTTGATGGTTGTGGTGACTGCACTTGAAAGTTACAAAGTTCTTGAAATGTTCCCGGATTGACTGACCTTCATGTCTTAAAGTAATGATGGACTTTTGTTTCTCTTTGCTTATTTGAGCTGTTCTTGCCATAATATGGACTTGGTCTTTTACCAAATAGGGCAATCTTCTGTATACCTCCCCTACCTTGTCACAACAACTGATTGGCTCAAATGCATTAAAAGGAAAGAAATTCCACAAGTTAACTTAACAAAGCACACCTGTTAATTGAAATGCATTCCAGGTGACTACTTCATGAAGCTGGTTGAGAGAATGCCAATAGTGGGCAAAGCTGTCAAGGCAAAGGGTGGCTACTTTGGAGAACTCAAATAAAATATACTTTGATTTGTTTAACACTTTTTGGTTACTACATGATTGCATGTGTTATTTCATAGTTTTGAGTTCTTCACTTATGCTACAATGTAGAAAATATTAAAAATAAAGGAAAACCCTGGAATGAGTGTGTCAACTTTTGACTAGTACTGTATATACAAAATATAGGAAAATCACATTGACTGCACTGGGCCTTTAATAGAAATACATAATATTTGAAATACCATAACTGTACAAAATATTTAGCACAGTACAGTGAGCTCCAACAGTATTGGGACAGTGGCACATTTAGTTGTTTTGGCTATGCACTCTAGCACTTTGAATTTTAAATGATACAATGGCTGAGGTTGAAGTGCAGAATGTCAGATTTAATTTGAGGGTAATTTTCATCCATCTCGGGTGAACCGTTTAGAAATTACAGAACTTTTTGTACATAGTCTCTCTCTCTCTCTTCCACCTCCACCCCCCATTTTAGGGGATCAAAAGTATTGGAACAAATTCACTTGTGTATTAAAGTAGTTCAGTATTTGATCCCATATTCCTAACACACAATGATTATTACATCAAGCTTGTGACTGTCGTTCTGCCCCTGAGAAAGGCAGTTAACCCAGTGTTCCCTGGGCGCCGAAGACGTGGATGTCGATTTATGGCAGCCCACCGCACCTCTCTGATTCAGAAGGGTTGGGTTAAATGCGGAAGACAGATTTCAGTTGAATGCATTGTTGTACAACTGACTAGGTCTTTCCCTTTCTACAAACTTGTTGGATGCATTTGCTGTTTGTTTTGGTAGTGTTTCAGAATATTTTGTGCCCAATAGAAATTAATGGTAAATAATGTATTGTCATCTTTGTCACTTTTATTGTAAATAAAATATGCTTCTAAACACGGATAGTCCTGAATGAAATTGTGAATAATTATGAGTGAGAAAGTTAGATGCACAAATATACCCCCCAAGAAATGCTAACCTCCCCTGTTATTGTAAAAGGTGGGTATGATATTTGATTTGTAACTTTCTAATTATTCACAATTCATTCAGGACTATCTGTATCCACATTAACATAGAAGTGTTTAGAAACATTCTATTCATATTTACAATAAGTGACTCACAACAATGCATTATTTACCATTCATTTCTACTGGGCACAATACTTTTGGAGCTCACTGTATATTTGCATTATGGCATGACTATATAAAATAAATTCAACCTGGTGGGAAAATGTTTTTCTGGACAATTCCTAGAAAAATATAAAACATTCCCCTCTATCGCAAGTCCAATGTACAGAGCTTGACATTGCCATAGTGTCCTAAATCAGCTGCCTGGTGAGAGAGAAAGAGAGCAAACCCCAGAGAGTGGTTAACACTCAGGGTCAGATCTCTGACTCGTTGTCAATGTAACCCAACCCATCCATAGTGGAAATGTTGCCTCCCGGAGAAAAGTGGTGCTCCCCATTCCCTTTGAAAGCTATGACCGCTTGATGGTTATTGTTTGCGTTATGACTGGGTGTAGGTCCCAGCAACTTAATCACTGAAGTCCTATTTTGAATGTAGTCAACTGACAGCCTTTTCACCTGGCCCGCACCCGAGTTCTCTGAAGATCTGTTTCTAAAGCTTCTTTTATATAGATTCCAGGCTACTAGACCAAGCAGCATCAGAGAGAGGAGAGCTACCGCCACCTGCAGGCCTACCACCCTGCTGTCTACACTCCGTGACTCAGGAGGGAGAGGGGGCTCCAAAGTCTGTGGCACTTCTGGTAGTGGGGTATTGTGGCTATGGGGGGACTCTGTCGTCGTCTCACTCGCCGCCTCCTCATCCTCTGCGTTAGTGTGGTGCTGCAGTTGATAGACTGCCATAGTCCTGGTGTGTGGTCTGCTTTTCACCTGCTCTACAGACTCACAGGTGTACTGGCCCGCGTCAGAGGCAGAGGCATTAAGAATTAGGATTCCTCCGTTGTAGATGTAATACTTAGCATCAGCGTGCAGCTGTTGCCCTAAGAAGAGCCAGTGTACCTGAGCCAGGTTGGAGGCAGGATGGCACGGCAGCTTGATGTTGTTCCCAGGGACTAAGGTGTAGTTCTCTGGCTTCACAGTCTCTGCAACACACACACAAAAAACGCAATTATTTCTATGTGTATCTACTTGTCAAAGGAAGTGATGAATAGATCTGTTCTTTGTTGGTAATGTGCTGAACATTTCAATATTGTGAAATCAATTTACCTGATTTTGGACATTTTGATATATCACCATCTTTTAGACTTTGAATCATGTTCCTGAAAGACAAATATCAAGTGTATACTTAAATTCTAACATATAGTAAACACTTGTAATCTTTATTTAAAGTCAGAGGTTACTCTCCAGTGAAAATGCTAGTGGGGAGCGTACGTGTCAGAGGATGAACTGGCCACAGCAGAGCAGATGCCAGTGGAGAGGTCCCATCCACAGTAAGGGTCTCTGCCCAAGACACAGTCCAGACATGACTCATAGCGCCCACAGTCACTCAGAGGCATCTGCACTGCTCCAAAATCTGAGCCTGCATACAACTGACCCTGGGGAAACAAGAATACAAACAAGCAAATACCACATGAGTGTCAGCAGCTCGATGAGTCAGCTCCACCCACTGTTAGTAACAGCAATGACAATGCCATTCTCCTTGAATGCTCTATTATAAGTGCCAAGGAAATAAAACGTAAATGAGTAACCATCGGTCTGCAGAAGTGCCTGTAGACAACAATAAACTGACATTGATCATGTAAAACCATTATGTTTACATTGTATGAATTACCTTTATCAGTAAAATGTTGTTTTGCAAAATGCTTTGTAAAATGTTGCTGCACCTTGGGGGTCTAAACCCGAGTTGCCAATAAGAAATTTAAAGAACGCATTTGTTAAATGCGCTATACAAATCAAGTTTGATTGACTTGAGTTAGTGTTACCGTGCTAGAGGAGAGGCGTAGCGTCCTGATAGCCTCTGGGGTCTGGTACAGCTGTATTTCCTCAATGATGAACATCTCCCCAGCATGGTTCACTGCCTTCTGCACATAGCCGTTCTCTGTAAGAAGAGAAGGACACCCATGTCATTGATATCCACTGCCAGAAGAAGTCTGTTCTGGGGCTGTGTGTGTGCTGTACAGTACCTGTGCCGATGAACATGACCGCGTATCTCTCTCCATCCAGAGCTAGCACGTTATCCACCACCAGGCGTGTGAACATGGCACCTTTTTTGACCAGCAGCGGACCCCTGGTCAGAGGGCGCACGGCCTCGTCCATGAGGGGTCGGTCCCTGATGAACTGCAGGGTCTTGTCTGGCAGGTCCAGGGAGCGCTCCATCCCAAGGCCCCGCGCTACATTGTTAATGCACTGAAAAACAAAGGATTGATGAGTGGTAATAACTTGATAATGATAATACATTGATAATGATAATACATTTATTAGTGCTGAGTTAGTAGTTGAAATGTAGAAAAGTTGATAATTTCCTTTTGTGGCCCTAAACCATTTAGAGATTCACAATGATATTAAATTGGGACTTACGGCTCCTGGTCTGGGGGTGGGAACCTCTCCACTGTACATTACCCACTTCACATGGGATGTCTCCACA
The DNA here is from genome assembly GCF_016432855.1 of Salvelinus namaycush. Taxonomy (NCBI): domain Eukaryota; kingdom Metazoa; phylum Chordata; class Actinopteri; order Salmoniformes; family Salmonidae; genus Salvelinus; species Salvelinus namaycush. Next base: position 18,768,969 of record NC_052316.1, read on the forward strand.
GTCACTGGCGTCTTAAACTTCCCCTTATTGAACACGTCTCCGATAGCTGACACACTGTACGCACACACTGCAGACATGTCGGACAAGCTCCTAGCGCAAACACACAGTCAGAAAAACATGTTTGATGTTTTCAAACCACCAGTATATATCATGGTTAGGGCCCTATGTCTATCCTGACCACGTGATAAATACCCTAGGCCATAGTTAGCCCTCTATTAGCCGGGGCTTTTACCTGGTCAGGTCACATGGTCGGGGAAAACTCCTGGCCCTATGATTATGGTAAACGTGCGTGTAAAGCAACCATTTAAAGCATAGTGAGAATCTCAGTCCACTTCCTACTGAAACAATGTTACCAACTTTAAAGCCACTGGATTCTACTGACAATACTCACGACTGGGGAGTGAACACCGCGTAGAAAACACTTTTGCTCCAGTCATCATTTTTGAGTAGGAAGACATCCTGTACAACGGAGGGCAGGCTGGACTCTGGCAGAGAGCAGTCCAGACGAGCCTTCAGGAAAGACGTCCACTTCCTCTGGAGCGTCCGCTGGCCGCCCATATCCCCCTACACAGTGAGGTCTAGTCAAACAAGTGAATACTTTTGGAGAGAAGAGACACATGCACACACCATACCCTTGCACTGTTTAAACAGTGTACACATACTGTCCTTTCTTTATATTTAAAATACCATGTATGGACCAATGAAACTTGTACTTCTTGCAGCTGAAAGTAAATTTGTAGCAAGTTGTTACCTTGCATACACGAGCCACTCGTGACACCATGAGCTTGTTGTAGAAGTCATACTCCATGGCGTTCTCGCTGAAGAACAGGTAGACCTTATCATCATCGCCCTCTGGGTTGTTTTTGCTCTCGGGGACAAGGTCCATGTACACAAAGTTGGGTTCTGAAATCAAACCATAATGAGCACTTATTACGCTACCTATCAGGAACTGTTTTACAGGAGTAGTTTAAGTTCAGTTTCATAATTCAAAAACACAGAGACCTATAGGATCTAGGCTATTACACAAGGCACAAAGTATGTAAAATGCTATGGATACATTTTGCCATTCAAAGTTCATCTGCAGGTGTTAGGAGATATGGTGCACAAATGAATAGAATATAAGGCATGGTGTATAGCAGTATACAAGTTTATAACAAGTATGAACAGAGAAGGAGAGCTGACCGTTGAGCCAGGAGCTCTTGAACTCGGTGCGGAGAGCAGAGGAAGAGCTGCGGAGAACAACAGGCTCAGAGCCCAGGAAGTTGATTGAGGTAGCAGAGTACAGGTCATTTCCTGGCAGATCAGAGACATAACAAGAATTACAATGGGGAAACATAATGGATCTTCAAGCAAAGTAAACAATATTGTAAGTATTTGGAGAATTACAGGTGTAATCTTTAATTTTGCCACTGGCAACGCAAAGTAATACAAACACATTGAGCCATAAAGCAGAAAACTTGTTCAATTCACAAAGACCCAGCCCCCCCCCCCCCCCCCCCCCACTTAAACAAGTGCAGCGGCAGCATTTTCAATAGAAAATGAAAGTTCTAGATTGCACCTTTGAAACCCCACTTTTCAGTTGGTGCACGTTGAACTTCAATGGATGCACAAGTCTGTCATTGTGTGAGAGCAGATAACCAGAAACAGACAGAGGGGCACAGTACATACCGACCATGATGGAGGAGTATCTCTGGAAGGGATCAAAGGGGCATTTCCCTTTTCCCTCCTCCTGCGCTTCCTCTAGTCTCAGCTGTCCTTCAGAATACGTCTGTCAGGGTCACAAACAAAGCCACTATTTAGTTGTATTCATTCACACTGTTTCAGGGAGTGAGAGGTAGGCATATACTTTACACTAATCCCCAGAGGTCAAAATGTGTTACTCTCAGTAGCCACTAACAGTAGAGAGAGTGAAAGCAGGTGTCTGTAGTATGCAAACATTTCACACTCACTGTAAATATTCAGTGACAACTGCCTGTCTGCAGCAGTCACATGATAGCTTCAAACACCAGAGCTATTCTTACAGGAAGATATCCTAGCTGTCCAGTTCTGGCCAAGCTATACTTACCATGTAATCACAGGTGGGGCTGAAAGCATTTGTCCCGCACACATACATTCTGCCATCATCCACTTTATGCAGCGTCCGGATGTAGTTACGGCATTCGATCTGCAAGAGAACAGGGATGAGAAATAGTCATTTTTTGGATTTCAGTGAATTTATCTGGTTCTGTTTGTCCTGTCTTCAGTTGATGTTCAGATAAACAACTCACTTCACAGATATCAGTGGGGAGAACCGTTTCATGATTGATGGAGCCACTTACTTCAGCATGTTTCCCTTTGTATGTGCACTCCATCTGTTTCTCCTTGGTGACCCGCCAGTACACCTAACAACAGAGAGCTGCACATCAAAGTATGTTCTAGGTAATGGATTTATGATTCCAAGGCATTGGTATTAGGTCACCGCAGAGTAGTTACAGGATTATTTTATTGCAGTCCATTTGTGATTTATAAAATGATGTATGCAAATGATACAGGATAACTGATAGCTAAAGAGGATAACTGAATACCCATGACTTCTTGATGGAGATATCATTGATATCCAGGGCATAGACAGCCTCTCGAGCCCCGAGCAGCAGCAGGCCCAAATCCTCTCGAACCAACATGGTGGAGTAGTTACAAATCCCTTCCTCTCTGAACAGCTTCATATTGTCTAAACAGGAAAGCATTAGAAAACTCAATGATTGCTCTGTATCACAAACTGTGTGTGTGTGTTCATTCCAACTTTTTAGTATTTGAGGAAACAGATGCACTCCACTACACCGTTATGAGAAAACAGGGGACAAGTGAGAGTGAGGAACTTACCCTGGTAAAGGACACTCTTCCGTGGGATACAGTTGTGAGTGTTGTATTCACTGAGAGACAGAGGAAGGAACAATCCACAGAATACACCCAAAGCAGAGAGAGGAGACATGGCGTAGTGCCCAGGTGGGAGGGGGTGTGTGGGTGCACTGCTTAGTCCTGCTTACACAATAACACACTGTAGATCAAGGACAGCAGTTCATGTCTCTATAGAGAGACATGTATTAGTGTTCTGATGGTCGATAGCTATGTTGGTATCAGCCTCCAACATAAACACTTGCCGCTGCTGCTACCTCCTCTGTAGCTCAGGAGAGAATCCATACTGTCCCAGTATGTTGTAGGATGTGGTAGTTCAAACTTCCCAATTCAGGGGATCTTTATGCTGGTCCTGAGGCTCTCATCTAGGGACATGAGAACACAATACATGAGTGAGAGCGACTCAACATAGACGGCATGAAGTAGTCTACAGACAAAATATAGATCATATTGATTTTATGATCCAACTGGCTAAAAGAAAGAAATTAAGAGGTCTCCACCTCCCTTACTCTCTCTTCCTGTCTGTCTGCCCCCAATGATAAGGACCTGGGTGTGTGCCGCTTCCTTCTGATTACCAGGATACTAGCAGCTGGGAATATGCTCAGGTTGGGGCATGCATGCAAATCACACTGATTATCTAATTTAACACTCAGAGGTTCCTGTGATTCACTGGTTTTAATAATTGGGTTGGATCCCTTCTGCTCCTATGACTAGAGCACTTGAGTTTTTCCTTACCATAAGACCTGACCTGACTAGGACAAACCCTGGGCCCTAGTTAAGGGCTCTCCACAGTGATTTCAGTCTACGGAAACAGAGTACAAAAGTACTAAGAATTATGTAGAGAGCTACACAAACGACCCTCCGTTGGATCCGTTGCGTAGACTGTGCTTAGACTGTCCTTTAGACTAAACAAGGGCCCATGCAGAGTTTTTCCAAGCCAGGTCACGTGCACAAGAAAAACCTAGGGCCCTATCCATGACAGGCAACACAAAACACTGAGGACTTATTTCTTTCGAAGATCAAAAACACAGAAATGCTGTTAAACAGACAAAAAAAATTGCCCCTTGCAACAGATGCTGGTTCCTTGTTGTTACTTTAAAAACACAGAAACGAGCTGGTGCATGCTAGCGACTGCTCAACTGTTGGCAGAGCAGGGAGAGCACACATACTTTACGCCTCAGGCGAGGGGGACTACAGTTAAGCACTACAGCTGGTTTGAATGACTACAAGTTGTTATTCACTGTGTTTGACAGATATTTTCAAGCATTGAAGACAAGCAGGAATGCCTACAACAGGGATCATCAACTAAATTCAGCCGCGGTACAACTTTTTAAGTGGATGTTTAGGGGGCCGGAACATAATTACAAATCATTTGTAGACTGCAAATTGATCGCAAAAAGCCCAAACAGATATAATATTTGACCAAAACACAATTTCAAACCTTGCTTACATTTGTATACGATCACGTGTCTCTCTATTATGCATGGGAATACTTGGGAACAGATTTCCGAAATTAAAATCACTTGGAGTTGAGTTCCTGAGTTCCTGGAGTTCCTGGTGTTTTTAGTCTTTTATGGCCAACAATGAAACATTTAACAAGTTGAGCGAGTCAATGCTAAACACGTCGTCAAATGATGTCACTGGCCCTCCAGTCTGGTTTCACTATTCACATCACGCTGTTGATTCGTGAAGCTTTTGTCACCTAAGCCACATCCATTCACATGATCAACCACCCTCACTTTTCGGTTGCTTTCAAATGATGTATGAGTTCCGATGACGAGTTCTTTTAATGGAGATGAATGGTAATTTTTCTAATACAGCCAGTGAAACCAGATTGAGGATTTATATAACAAACTTTAGAAATTTAGAACTACGCAAAGCCCAAGTTATATAATTTAACTTCTCAATTTGAATACATTTTTTAATACTGATTGCATCATGCCTGAATCAGTAAGCAACAATCGACAGCTCCATAACTGATGCAATTCACCTACATAGCAGATGTTGAGGGTAGGCTAAATGAGTAAAGTAGGCTACCTGCTGATTTGGTATACACTGAGTGTACAAAACATTATGAACACCTTCCTCATATTGAGTTGAACCCCTTTTTGCCCTCAATTCGTTGGGGTATGGAGTCTACAAGGTGTCAAAAGCATTCCACAGGGATGCTGGCCCATGTTGACTCCAATACTTCTCACACATGTGTCAAGTTGGCTGGATGTCCTTTGGGTGGTGGACCATTCTTGACACACACGGGAAACTATTGAGCGTTAAAGACCCAGCAGCGTTGAGGTTCTTAACACACTTATACCGGTGCGCCTGGCACCTACTACCATACCCCGTTCAAAGGCACTTAAATATGTTGTCTTACCCATTCCCCCTCTGAATAACTCACATACACAATCCCTGTCTCAATTGTCTCAAGGCAAATTTTTTATTTTATTTAACCCGCTTCATCTACACTGTTTGAAGTCGATTTAACAATAAGGGATCATAGCTTTTACCTGGTCAGTCTCATGGAAAGAGCAGGTGTTCCTAATGTTTTGTACACTCAGAATATCATACCATCAGAAAGTATTCATACCCCTTGATTTATTCCAAATTGTGTTGTGTTACAGCCTGAATTCAACATGGATTACAGAGTTTCTCACTGATCTACACACAATACCCCATAATGACATAGTGAAAACATTTGTAAAAAACATTTTGGGAAAATGAAATACAGAAATATTTCATTTACAACAGTATTCCCACCACTGAGTAAATACTTTGTAGAAGCATCTTTGGTGGCAATTACAGCTTTGAGTCATATTGGGTATGTCTGTATCTGCTTTGCACATCTGATTTTGGGGATTTTCTCCCATTCTTCCTTGCAGATTTTCTCAAGCTCAGTTAAATTAGATTGGGAGCGGCGGTGAATGGCGGTGATCTTCAAGTCTTTCCACGGGATTCAAGTCTGGGCTTTGGCTGGGCCACTCAATGACTTTCACATTCTTGTTCTGAAGCCATTCTAGCATTGCTTTGGCTGTATGCGTGGAGTCATTGTCCTGTTGGAACGTAAATCTTTGCACCCAGTCTAAGGTCGTTTGCACTTTGAAGTAGGTTCTCATCAAGGATTTGCCTGTATTTGGCTCCATTCATTGTTCCCTTTATCCTCACCAGTCTCCCAGTCCCTGCCGCTGAAAAGCATCCCCATAGCATAATGCCGCCACCACCACCATGCTCGCGGTAGGGATGGTGTTAGACGGTGATGAGCTGTGCCTGGTTTTCTCCAGACATAGCGCTTTGCATTCAGGTCAAATAGTAAAATTGTTGACTCAAGGCAAAATATTATGCACTCAGTCTTTCACGTGCCTTTTTGAAAACTTCAGGCGTGCTGTCATGTACCTTTTTCTCAGGAGTGGCTTCAGTCTGGCCACTCTCCCATAAAGCTCAGATTGGTGAAGTGCTGTAGAGACTGTTGTCCTTCTGGCAGGTTCTCCCATCTCAGCCAAGGGACTTTGGAGTTCTATCAGAGTGGTCATTGGTTTCTTGGTCACCTCCCTGACCAAGGTCCTTCTTGCCTGTTTGCTCAGTTTGGTCGGACGGCCAGATCTAAGCAGAGTCTGGGTAGTCACATATTTTTTCCATTTACCAACGATGGAGATCCTTCCCCAGATATATGCGTCATCACAATTCTCGGAGATCTGACAGTTCCTTGAACTTCATGGTATAATAGTTTCTGCTCTGACATGCACTGTCAACTGTGGGAATTTATATAGACAGGTGTGTTTCTTTCTAAATTATGTCTAATTGAATTGGTCACAGGTGGACTCTAATCAAGTTGTAGAGGATGATGAAAGGAAATTGGATGCAAGAGCTCCATTTGGAGTGTCATAGCATAGGGGTGTGAGTACTTTTGCAAAGTATTCACAACCCTTATTTTCAAAACATTTGCAAGATTTTCTAAAAACATGTTTTCACTTTGTCATTATGGGGTATTGTGTGTAGACGGGTGAGAATATATTTTTTTAATCCATTTTGAATTCAGGCTGTAACAACAAAATGTGGAATAAGTCAAACGGTTTGAATATTTTATGAAGGCACTGTATATAGCGACAATGACATTGACATTCATTGAGTGTCAACACTATCGGCCTAGAGGGAGAAAAGTTGGAAAGGATTAGGGTTCAAAGGCCACCTGTAAAAAGCAGGAAAGTCTTAAGTGAGAAGAGATGTGGAGGTGATCAGACAATTTCAGCCAGAAAAGGTTTACAGGAATCAAACAGGGGTCAAGACCGCCATGCTCTCTAAACAGTTCTGGACTCTCCTGTCATTAAGATATTTTTAGTCGTGGATATTAAGTTCAATCACCTCTGGCATAGTTCAATATGTAGCGTTCCACTAGACTAGGCAAAGGGATTCCAAATGTGTACTTTGTGGCAGACCTGAAATGGCAGCCCCCAGAATACTAAAACCCAAACTTGTACTGACACTCCAATTTCATAATCTGGAGATTGATTTGGTGCAGATGGTCTGAGAATAGGGCCTGGGCCTTAGAGCTTCTACATTTGACTTGAGCAAAAATGCCCTCTCCTAATCTGTAGGCTACTGCTGCCCAGAATTGAGTTGTACTGTAACTGATTTACCAGAGCAGTGAATGGCAGTGACAGTGTGTTCCATGGGGCTGGGTTTGAACAGGAAACTGGGAGTTCACCTCTGACACTCCTTGTGTCATAGCCACTGTTGTGAAACACCATTGTGTGGAAAAAACACACCCAGTTCAGGACAAGGTTATGTTTTCACTAGCTCAGATTACTAAAATAAATAATTTTATCAAGATGACAATGGGCCACCAGATGTGTTATTAGGGTGATAAAGTTAATTAGCTGGAATAATACAACTAATTGAAAAACATTTTTTTCCATGAATGACCAGGGTTATGAATGACCAGGGTTATGAATAGTGAGATCAGCCACTGGGGACTTCATATAGGCTATAACAATATTTTATACAATGTCTTGAGTATAAACAGACAACCTTTTATTTACTAGGCCCTGTTCTAACAAATGGAGCACAATCAGTGTAACATGCATGGCTAGGCTGCCTACACAAACACATCATGGGCAAGTCTCAGCATGAGCTGGGAGACAAAGGAAAATATGAACTCCTTCAAATCTCAGACTGCTCACAGAGGCTCCTCCTTACAGTTTCATGGGAATACCCAACTTCTGCCAACTGACACATTGACTATTTAATTGACCAGGTCCCACTTTGCCACTAGGAATATTGGCATACCAGGCTGGTCATGTCCAATGAGTTTCCACTGGTAAAATCAATCCCTATTGATTTAGAGAATTTACACAAATGTTTCTTGCCTCTGAGCTGTTATGCAGCGTACAAATTGCACTGGGATTTGACATCATGTGTCAAATCCCAGTGCAATTGTGTGTCCATAATACACAACAATGACAACATGTTCATTAAATCTCTTATGGGCAGATTACATAAACATAGAGCATTCTACCAATTATGCAATATGTTTAATGGGTTAATTACATATTCATTGACATAAACCCATTTCCCTATTACAATGTAAACAGTCTTAAAATAAATTGAAAATATAACTTATTGTTCAGATATTTAATGTCAGTCTGTGTTGATGACATCTTTGGGAGAATAGATTAAAAACAGTGGACAGCTAGTCAAAAATAGGTTCCATATAATACAAGATTGAAAGCACTTCTCTTATAATTAAATAGGACATATTGCATAATTATCTTTAGGACAGCTGGTCAATGTTTCCGACTTGACTGTGATGCAGCTGTTGATTCAACCTCACACCTGGACTATGTCATAAATCCGACGTAAAATATTACATTTCTGATTCCGATAAAGAAATTAAAGTAATGACAGGTGGGAAAGGTGAGTTATAAAAAGGACGTGCTATAACACTACTTTATTCGGGCTAATATTGAAGTTTCTTAAATTATTACTGATTAGGACAGGTGAAAATCACTAACGTTACACATTAAAAATAGCCAAAGGTGTTCACTAAAATGAGTGCATGACGTTTATAATAATCTTGTTACACCACTTTACCTGCTACCAAGGTTGCTGGCTAGTTAGCTGAGAATAATTTCACTTGTTACAAATTGATCTCACCCATGAAGACCAACCCAACAAATGCTGCTCGCGAAAATTAAAATACCAATAGGCCTACATGACTTACCTGTAACAGGTATATTTATTCTCAGTCTACACCGTTAGAAATTGATCCAAAGTATCTTGCATTTAACATCGATATTATCTTTCGGCTCCACTTGTAAAGTTTGCTGGCTAGTGTGCACGTTAGCGCGATAATCCCATGAAATTCGTCTCTACCAATGCCACATTCGAAACAACTGGGAACTCGGAAATCTCCACTTCCTACTACAGTGTATTCAAGACAACTAGGAAAAAACAAACTCTGACTGGGCAGAATCTTTTGAATGGTCATCCAACACGGAATTCCCAGCTGGAAACTCGGGCATATTTGTAGAACTCCGACTTCCGACCTGAAGGTCACAGTTCCCAGTTGTCTTGAAAGCACCACAAGTACCTAGCTGGGGCAAAGTATCACGTGACCATGTTTTTCTATTTTCGAAGGATGGACGTTGATTGACTGATACATTAGACTGATTCATTTGCTCTGTTTTTAGGATGACACCTTTGAAGTGGTCGTCTAGTAGGCTATCATTTTAAAGACTTTGTCCAAAACGAACTTGATGTATGTTTCTGTCCTTGCATACATGTATAGAACAATTGCCAGTCACATAGTATTGGTTCACAATTTTGACACAACAATTGCAAGAAAATATTGAAATATGGAATTTAATTAATGCACTATTAACAGCTGTAGATATTTCCTTCAAGCCCACAGTGTGTTGTCCAGTCTTTTTACAAAGGCTACTGATACAATATACTGTAAATTCCAGAAAATAGCACTTATTTTCCTTATTGCTAAATTACGCTTTATAGAACTTGGAGAACTTTAAATGACCCTGAGAATAATATTTACACAACAATAATTTCTCAGAATTTAGTAGGCTACCATGGCATGCCAATTGCTGGATAATTAATCAACAGCAGTCCCAGAAAGAAAACATACTAAAGTGATAGCTCATGTAATAGAACAGGATAGGACCAAGTCAGACTACACTCACAAAACACGAGATAACAAATTATTTGCTGACATAGTTTCAGTAGAGGAAATATGATTAATTGGAATCATAAAAAGTCTTAGAATTTTAGGCTGTATTTGCTGTCATGGGCCCTGGCTGGAGTTGGGGTCCTGACATGTTCGCTGTAATGGGCTGTGCCTGGGGTCCTGGTGTGTTTTAAAGGAGAAGGAATCTTCTGGTTGTCCATCTGTATTCCTGGATGCAGAGAGGGCTGTTTTATTGCAGATCTTGGTGGAGGCATATTCGAATAGATAGGATTTTCTGGAAATACACAAGAGAAAAAAATACTACAAAGTCATTGTCACACCAACAAATATTCACATCTGATTAACTGTCCTTGCTCAGCAGCCTGCACTGTCAAGAAGGTCGTAGACTGGTCAGAAAGGACAAGACACAGCTGAGAAGCTGCAAAGAATGAACCTGAGATGTTCCCCTATCCTTCGTCGCTCTGTCTCACAGCTTCTAACCACATACCACCTGCTCTCTCATTCAACACACTCTAAGAGCAGACCTCACTTTGTGAAAATTAGCTGCTCTGTAAATGAGTGCAAAAGGCTTGCTGTTTTGTCATGTCTCTCTCTCTCTTATTCTCTCTCTCTCAATGCTATGATACAGTTGAAGTCGGAAGTTTACATACACGTAGGTTGGAGTCATTAAAACTCGTTTTTCAACCACTCCACAAATTTCTTGTTAACAAACTATAGCTTTGGCAAGGCGGTTAGGACATCTACTTTGTGCATGACACAAGTAATTTTTCCAACAATTGTTTACAGACAGATTAACACACTTATAATTCACTGTATCACAATTCCAATGGGTCAGAAGTTTACATACACTAAGTTGACTATGCCTTTAAACAGCTTGGAGAATTCCAGAAAATTATGTTGTGGCTTTAGAAGCTTCTGGTAGGCTAATTGACATCATTTGAGTCAATTGGAGGTGTACCTGTGGATGTATTTCAAGGCCTACCTTCAAACTTAGTGCCTCTTTGATTGACATCATGGGAAAATCAAAAGAAATCAGCCAAGACCTCAGAAAAAATGGCAGACCTCCACAAGTCTGGTTCATCGTTGGGAGCAATTTCCAAACGCCTGAAGGTACCACGTTCATCTGTACAAACAATAGTACGCAAGTATAAACAGCATGGGACCACGCATCCATCATACCGCTCAGGATGGAGACGTGTTCTGTCTCCTAGAGATGAACGTACTTTGGTGCAAAAAGTGCAAATCAATCCCAGAACAACAGCAAAGGACCTTGTGAAGATGCTGGAGGAAACAGGTACAAAAGTATCTATATCCACAGTCAAACGAGTCCTATATCGACATAACCTGAAAGGCCGCTCAGCAAGGAAGAAGCAACTGCTCCAAAACCGCCATAGAAAAGCCAGACTACGGTTTGCAACTGCACATGGGGACAAAGATCGTACTTTTTGGAGAAATGTCCTCTGGTCTGATGAAACAAAAATAGAATTGTTTGGCCAAAATGACCATCGTTATGTTTGGAGTTAAAAGGGGGAGGCTTGCAAGCCGAAGAACACCATCCCAACCGTGAAGCCACAGCATCATGTTGTGGGTGTGCTTTGCTGCAGGAGGGACTGGTGCACTTCACAAAATAGATGGCATCATGACGAAGGAAAATTATGTGAATATATTGAAGCAACATCTCAAGACATGAGTCAGGAAGTTAAAGCTTGGTCGCAAATGGGTCTTCCAAATGGACAATGACTCCAAGCAAACTTCCAAAGTGGCGGCAAAATTGCTTTAGGACAACAAAGTCAAAGTATTGGAGTGGCCATCACAAAGCCCTGACCTCAATCCCATATAAAATTTGTGGGCAGAACTGAAAAAGCGTGTGTGAGCAAGGAGGCCTACAAACCTGACTCAGTTACACCAGCTCTGTCAGGAGGAATGGGCCAATATTCACCCAATTTATTGTGGGAAGCTTGTGGAAGGCTACCCAAAACGTTTGACCCAAGTTAAGCAATTTAAAGGCAATGCTACCAAATACTAATTGAGTGTATGTAAACTTCTGACACACTGGGAATGTGATGAAAGAATTATAAGCTGAAATAAATCATTCTCTCTGCTATTATTCTGAATTTTCACATTCTTAAAATAAAGTGGTGATCCTAACTGACCTAAGACAGGGATTTTCTACTAGGATTAAATGTCAGGAATTGTGAAAAACTGAGTTAAAATGTATTTGGCTAAGGTGTATGTAAACTTCCGACTTCAACTGTATTAATATTACAGAGCTTTCTTTCATCTGTTTCATATGCATTTCGCTACACTCGCAATAACATCTGCTTAACATGTGTCTGTGACCAATAAAATGTGATTTGATTTGATCATCCTCCCCCTCTACAAACTACTCCTCTCTGCTTTAGGTCACAAGATCTGGTTTGAAATTAAGTTCAAAGTATGTATACTAGGTAAATATATTTTTGGAACAAAAACTGTCTTGTACCTCTGCTCTTGCATTCCCTTCGTTGTAGTAAGATCCAGATGACCATTAGCAGTGTGACAAGTATGGCACTCACTGCTCCCACTGCTACCCACAGCCTCCAGTCTACAAGCAGACCCCGATTGGAAGGGCGAGACAGAGTTACTGATTGGAGGGTGAGGAGGGGGTTAACAGCAGTTATTTCATTCGACATCTTCTCACCCACAAACACACACATTAGTGGTGTGCAGGTCAGCTGTTTGTTCACCCTTACCCATCCGCACACGATCTGAGGCCCGCAAAATCTGAGGCCCGCACACGATCCTAACCCGCTAATATAGAAAATGCGCTGTCAAAGATAGCAGATTTTTTTTTTTACAGTTGGGGACAGATTTTTTTGCCTGATTTAGATAGGCTTCTGCTTATAATTTCTGACATTTTGGTAGATTATTTGTTAGTCAACTTCTCTTCTGTCATTATATGCTACCCTACTAGACTAAATAAACCCTTGCTCACCAGAATAATGTCATAAATAGATAGCATTAATGCTTCAATCTAGTCAATCTGGTCTCAGAACATTTGTATATTATTTTGTACATAAATCCGAGACAGTCCATTTAGTAGGATATGTTACATTTCTTATGGATGTATTATTTTGTGTATGTCCCATCACCCATTTCGTATGATATGTTACAAATTATAATTCATATTATATGTTACGAATTTGAAAAACGTACAATATGTTATGAATTTGCAAAACATAGTATATGTTACGATTTGCAAAACATATATGTTATGGATTCTAGCTACGTGGCTAGGTGGCTAACATTATCTTGCTGGCTAACATTAGCAAGTCTAGGGTTAGGGGTTTGGGTTAAGGTTAGTGTTAAGCCTAGGAGTTAGGCTAATTGGTTATGGTTAGGGTTAGGGGAAGGGTTAGCTAAAAGGGTTCAAGTTAGGGTTAGGGGAAGGGTTAGCGAAAAGGGTTAATGTTAGGGGAAGTGTTAGCTAACATGCTAAGTAGTTGCAAAGTAGAAAAAAAGTAGTATGTAGTTGCAAAGTATGTAGATGCTAAAGTTGTCCGTGATGAGATTCAAACTCACAACCTTTTTTATAATGCAAACGTCTAGCAACTCAAAGGTTCCGAGTTTGAATCTCATCACGGACATCTTTAGAATTTTAGCTAATTAGCAACTTTTCAACTACCTACACATTTTTTTCTACTTTGCAACTACTTAGCATGTTAGCTAATCCTAACCCTAACGCTCCCAACTTTTGTTTTTGCCTTAACCACACCTCTTATGTAACCATACCAAATGTAACATATCATACTAATTTGAGTGTCCCAGATTTACATTTACTACGTTATGTCAAGTCTATGAGTCCAGGTTGATCTAGTTGACATCAGCAAAGTTCTCTGGGATCTCTGCTTCTTTCAAGGAGCAAAGATGGTTAGGGACCAGGAAGAAAATGCAATAACAAAAAAAACAAAAAAACAGTCTTGTGACTGTCGAATTTGTATAGCGCAACCATCACACAATCATCTCATAACATGCTATCATCCTCTTTTACCACTTCACCAAATCTTTCCCAAACATTTATTTTCTGGGTCTCCCTTCTCTTTATTTTAAATTTTCCATTTCGCAGCTTTTCTCTTACTGAATTTAACTTTTTTTTAGCCTTGATGGATCGACGTCAACTTTTTCTGCCTGTTCCCAAAAGCATTTGGCGATTGGCATGTAGGCTATTTCACATATACAGTTAGTTTCTAAAGCTTAGGCTTATGCACTAATGCCAGGTAACCTAAAATAATGAAATAAAAGCCTCAATGAAATTGCACAATAATTATACATTTATGGATTTTTAAGGTATTGTTTTCTCTTTATTCAACCCACCCAATATTTTATGACCCTAAATCTGCCCGCGATGACTGCAGGTTGAGTCAACCCGCGCATCACACACACACACACACACACTCACATACACACAGTGAAAACGCCTATGGTTTGGAGGATTTACCTGTCATCAATGGAGTATAAGTGGTACTTTTCATCTGGTTGTCCGCTGCAATAGAAAGACCATAATGAGGTTTTTTGATTATTTACAGTATATCATTCAGTAACAATCGTAGTGCTGCCACTGACGATACTGTTGTAAGACTCATCATAATAACATTTCTAAACATTTCACAGAGACTGATGAATGAGATAAAAATGGATTCCCTTCTCTACTTACATATATTAACTTGAGTTCCATTGCTACATGCTTGTTGAAGGACGGGAATCTCTACTGAGACTTGGCAAAAGTACCATCCACTGTTATTGTATGTGACATCTTTAAGAATGAATCTGGACCAACTCTTTCTAGATTCTTTAGATACATGACCCCCAGCATCCAGCTTCACAGTTTTGTCAGCCGAATGGGTACTGCTGTTCAGCAGTGTATTGGAGCTGCAGCTTGAGAGGCCAGTTGGGCTGAAATACCAGTTCACCGTGACACGAGTTTGGGGCATAAAACTGCAGTTCAGGGTAAGAGAGGAACCAAGATGAACTTCCACTGTCCTTGGTGGCTGATCCAGGATCACAGTGCTCAGACCAGGCTTCACCAACGTTCCTGTCGCAAGAGAATGCACACAATTGAGGGATTAGTTGTTTGATTATTTAGAAGCAAACAAGAGATTGTGTGAGTACAGATCAGGGAAAAAGCAAAGGAAAATCAATGAGCTATGAATATAATTGCAAAAAGCAAATGCAAATGTTTGTATGACCATAAAGGTTAAATAAATAAATAATTATATAGTCAAATTTAAACCATGTATTGATGAGTTGAAGAGCAAGGAATAGTAATCCTACCTATAAGAAACAGCAAGAGGGTCACTTTTCTCCAGATGCCCATTTTATGGCTTAATGCTGGGCTTCTTAGTGTGTCCCCACATGTCATAGCTACAGTACCTTCCTGAGTGAGATGAGGAAGGACTCTATATGTGTGGGTGGAAGGAAGTGCTCATCATTTACCACATACTGAAACCAGACATTGAGGGGTGATGGGGGATGCACATATAACTACAAAGAGTGGTAGACTACACTACATTTGCTGAGTTACTAAACTCTACACACATAGTTGTCTTGCAGTCACATGTGTCCTCAAACGTTGGTACTGTAGGTGTGCACTGTGCAATTCAAGGGCATATTGTAAGTATGGCTCAGAGAAAGTGGAAGGGCTTCCGAGAGTTTTGGGGTTTTGGTCCAAATGTGTCAACTCACTTCGCCACTACAATCATTCTAGAATATCCGTGTGACTTTCGGTCATAAAACAATACTAAGATCAAATAGCCATGCAAAGTTTCTGATTTAAATAGTTTATCAGCTTGGAGTGTCATGAACAAGGAAGTAAGAAGATGAACCCACACAGAATGTGTATAATGTGATAATGAGTAAACAACATTGATGACACATTGTGTCTTTTCCTTTTCATTAAAATGAGTCACTTCTTATGGTAGGGAGAAGAAAGGGGTCAAACACAGGACAGGCAGCTTACTAAACCATGAAAAACCTCACGTGTTATGTAATCTATTTGGTGGAAACCCTGAGGGTAAACTAAAGAATACCATTTAGCATATGAAATAGGCCTTTTAAATTAATTATCATTTGCATTTTCTCCATAGCTGCTTTTCATTTACAAAGGAAAACGCATAGCCTTCACCCCCAGAAACAGACTGGAAACAATGTTTCACATAAAAACGACAATTCCCAGAGTTCTCCTCTACTTCGTCTGCGCAATACACACTACGGCCCTAGGCGTTGGACGAAAGATGCAATGCAGCCCGGCAGCATCAGTACCAGCCCAGTAGAGTGTGCTGCAAATAAACCAAAAATAGGGGACGGCGACGAATAGCCTTTATAATTACTGATACACCGGTACCGGTTTCTTGGTCTGGCAAGATGGGAGATCAGAAGGTAGGATAGAAGTGGACGAACAGGTGTTTTGTGTTTGCTGCGGTCGCAGGGCGTACAAAGAGAGGGGAGTAGCGCGAAGCACCGGGACTTTGTTGCTGTTATATATCATTGGATTGTATTCTGTCCTTTTAATACAACGTTGTATGTTTACATATTTTAGTTGATTTAAAAGACGATGCGTATTTCGCGGAGGCGCGTCGTCATAAAGATTTGCAGTACATCAAACATTCGATGCACATGAGCATCACTTTCCGCCAAGAAGACTCCAATTCGTGTGCGAGAAAAACTGCGACTAACGAGGTCTCAGAATAGTCTTTATTGATTTAACTTGTAAATGCATACCAGTCCAAGACACATTAACAGCTGTCTGTTTTTAGTTTTGACCGATTTGCAATAAGTGTAGTGTGTGTCGCATTATCCCTATTATTGGGGCCTGGCGCATAGCCTCTCGCAGGAAGGAGCATATTAAATGCTTCTTGGGCTGGGAGTGTATGATTCTATAAACCTGACGGGCGTGGGACTGGACTGTGGAAATGTTTAACATAATTTGCCTAGATCTTCTTAAATCAGTATCATATTGAATTTAGCTTGGCTGCTGCAGAGATAGGGTGCCCATGGTGCCTAGTGTATTATGATGGGTTAAACCTAACCACTGGAGAGGAGACACATTATTAAATGATGGATGCGTATCCTTATGGTTATGTAGCAAGATGCCGCCCTTGTCACAATTTACACAGAAGTGGAAATTACTGGGAAGAGATTCGGGGGACTAAGTAGCCTACTAACCATTTATGATTCATCCTTACTTCTTTAAATGTACGCTAGTATTGTTAGGAGTCACTACTGATGTGTTATCTTGAAGCAAGGCATCTCAAGGAAATGTTATATTCTGCGTATTGAGAACTTGGTCCAATGTGATATGTAATAATGTTCTCTCTAATATATTCTTAGGCTTAATAAGCTTTTGTATGTTGTTAAGGAATCGCTTCGTAAGATCACCACCACCCTGGCCCTGAAGAATGAGGAGATTACAAACTTCATTTGCTGTCAGAAACAGAGCCTGGAGAACCTGGAGGTATTGTACAACGTGTCTGGATGTTCTAACATTAAGATGACAGCCTGACAGTAGGATATGTGCACAACACAATAGACACATGGTTTTATGAATTTGGCATGGCGTGGCATACTAGTCAGACGGACTGGCTGGATGTACATGGTATCTATCAGTGCACTGATTCCTTCTCTATTGACCCCTGCAGGGTAACTCCAGCCGTGTCCAGGAGGACCTGGAGACAGAGTTCAGCTCCCTCCACTCAGTACTGGACGATATAAAGGACAGCATGGTCACCAGGATCAAACAGGAGAGGGCCAGCCGCACCTATGAGCTACAGGTCAGTTCAGCTTTATTGGGCTTTTACTGGATAAGGGCTTTACAGGCTTTTGCTTTGCATTTTCTTGAGCTTTCAAGATTTCAGTCATCAACATTCAACATTGGAACAATATTTTGATGACTTCTCCAGGCTATCCGATCATAAGATCAGCTTATGATCAATGTAGCGTGACTCATTCTCAGGCTCACAATTTGGGTGAACTTTTTGTGAAGACCGATTCAGAGTTGCTATGAAAGAAATGTTGCCATGAAAGGCTGTGGGTGTTGGGGTTCGCAACGTTATTATTCCTAGAGGATTATTGTGTCTGTGTATAATCCTGCTTTATCTCTTAGCCTCTGACTGTCAGTCAGTCAGACAAAGCCACGGCAGGGGCAGCTTTGTAATGACATCACTACACTGCATCTTTCTGTGCTTGATTATGTGAGTGGGTAGCCAAACGGATATATTGTACAGTTTCCAGTAGGTTAACTGAAAAAGAAAGTGATTCAAAGCTATTCAACCCAAATAACTTTTCTTATGAACTTTTCCTCTGATGGAAAGAAACAATACAGCATAGAAGACATTCATTATATTGAAAGGAAACAGTGTCTGGACTGTGATTAGATATATCATGCATGCTCTCTCTCTCAGAGTCAGCTGAGTGCATGCTCCAAAGCCCTGGAGAGCTCCGAGGAGCTTTTGGAGGTAGCCAATCAGATTCTCTGCTCCTCGGAAGCAGACGACTTCACTCAGGTAACGGTTGGCAAAATTTTCTACAACCTAACTTTCATTTACATATTTTATGCAATGATGCCACGATGGCATTGGTATTTAGCGTGAGGATATCCATAATGGTTCATAATGGTTTTAGTGGCATGACTGTTGTTTTAACACAGTTACTACGTGTTTCTTATCTTTATTTACATTTATTGTAAAGCAGTACAGTATGTTGATCTGATGTGGTTCGTGGTGATGTGTGTCAACTTATTAACACAGATGTGTTGTTTTTATTGTAAGGATGTGGCTGCAACTCAGTTCTCTGTTTGTCCGTATCTCCTTCATTTCCTTTTCCTTTCCCTCTCTGCTTCTCTCCAGGCGGCCAAAGACATTAAGGATAGGTATAGTACATTGCTGCCCATTTCTCAGAGTATCTTCTTAACTCCCTAACCATCTGCTCACCCACATGCTTTCCAACAAAATATAGATTCGATACAATCACTCTGTAGCACGCTCTTTCATCACCACTCTGGCATTTCATCTCCGCCTTTTCTCCCGCACCTCACCTGTCCTCTCTGTCTCAAACATGTGTCAGTCCCTCATGGCACATGCACCAGTCTATCCCCTCTCTGGCAGTGTCAGTTTAGCTTGTATGTTTTGTGTATGTCAGTTCATGATTCATTAATGTTTTTGTGAGTAGTTAGTATGGTATTTTAGCTCTGTGTAGTGATTAGTTATAGTAGTACTACAGTACAACACTCACTAACTAATGTGTCCCGTCAGTTCTTCAGTGGGTTGAATAATGAGGCATGTCTCATTCTCTGTGTTTTTGTTTGTGGGAGAGCAGTGTGACAATGGCCCCAGCCTTCCGTTTGTCGCTGAAAGCCAAAGCCACTGACAGCATGAGTCACATGATGGTGGACTTCACCCAAGAGAGGGAGATGCTGCAGGCCATCAAGTTCCTCCCAGGTCAGTCTGTGAACTGTCATGTCTTTAAGAACTGAACTTTATAATTAATATGAATTGGGGTTTTTGAAATACAATACTGCTGCCATGTATGTGTACAATTAATTTGTCTTTCACTTGTGGCTGGTAGTCACAAATGAGTAGGACAATAAACCTAATCTCTCTCTTCCCCAGTGCCTGCGACCCCAGAGATTCTGGTGTCAGAGTGCCAGGTGTGTGACAACACGGTGACGGTACAGTGGGCTCTGCCTGAGCCCGACAGCAAGATAGACCACTATGACCTGGAACACCGCCGCACCAACCATGAGGGGCCGCCCCGCGCCCGAGAGGACTACCCATGGATGGTAGTGGAGGGCATCCGCGAGACCGAGTACACCCTTACAGGTAAGAGTTGACTCGAGAAGAGAAGTAACGGTTAGAGTTATGGCTAGGGTTAGGGTTGAACCGGAATGTGCACATGAAACTAGGATTAATGTTAGAAATAGGATTATGTTTAGGATTAGGTTTGAGCCAGGGTGTGAACATAAAGCTAGGGTTAGGGTTGAGCCAGGTTGTGGACATTAAACTACAGTGAGCTCCGAAAGTATTGGGACAGTGACAATTTTGTTGTTGTTTTGGCTCCGTACTCCAGCAGTTCCGATTTGATTACTATGAGGTTAAACTGCAGAATGTCAGCTTTAATTTGAGGGTATTTTCATCCATATCGGGTGAACTGTTTAGAAATTACAGCACTTTTTGTACATATTCCTCCCATTATAGGGAACCAAAAGTATCGGGACAAATTCACTTATGTGTATTAAAGTAGTCAAAAGTTCAGTATTTGGTCCCATATTCCTAACACACAATGATTATTACATCAAGATTGTGATTCTACAAACTTGTTGGATGCATTTGCAGATTATTTTGTGCCCAATAGAAATGAATGGTAAATAATGTTTTGTGTTATTTTGGACTCACTTTTATTGTAAATAGGAATATAATATGTTTCTAAACACTTCTTTTTATTTTTTTACTGCTTTTTCTCCCCAATTTCGTGGTATCCAATTGGAAGTCACAGTCTTGTCTCATCGCTGCAACTCCCGTATGGACTCGGGAGAGGCGAAGGTCGAGAGCCATGTGTCCTCCGAAACAAAACCCAACCAAGCCGCACTGCTTCTTGACACAATGCCCACTTAACCCGGAAGCCAGCCACACCAATGTGTCAGAGGAAACACTGTGCACCTGGCAACCGTGTCAGCGTGCACTGCACCCAGCCCGCCACAGGAGTCACTAGTGTGCGATGGGACAAGGACATCCCTGTCGAACCCTCCCCTAACCCGGACGACGCTGGGCTAATTGTCGCCGCCCCATGGGTCTCCCGGTCGCGGCCGGCTGCGACAGAGCCTGGACTCGAACCCAGAATCTCTAGTGGCACAGCTTAGACCACTGCGCCACTCGGGAGGCATTTCTAAACACTTCTACCTACATTAATGTGGAGGCTACCATGATTATGGACAGTCCCGAATGAATCGTGAATAATGATGAGTGACAAAGTTACAGACACACAAATATTATACCCCCAAGACATGCTAACTTCTCACCATTACAATAACAGTTTAGCATTTTTGGGGGTGGGAGTGATTTTTGTATGTCTGTAACTTTCTCACTCATCATTATTCACAATTTCATTCAGGACTATCCATGATCATGGTAGCATCCATATTAATATAGAAGTGTTTAGAAACACTCTATTCATATTTACAATAAAATTGATACAATACATTATTTAAGTGTATTCGTCCCAATACTTTTGGTCCCCTAATATGGAGGGACTATGTACAAAAAGTTCTGTAATTTCAAAACAGTTCACTTGATATGGATGAAAATACCCTCAAATTAAAGCTGACAGTTTGCAATTTAACCCCATAGGCATTGTATCATTCCAAATCAAAAGTGCTGGAGTACAGAGCCAGAAAAAATAACAAATGTGTCACTGTCCCAATACTTTTGGGGTAGAGGGTAGTATGAAAAAAGGCCTGTCTTTGGATGCTGTAGCCTAGGAATAATACGGTGACTCTAATTTACCAACTGTAATTATCAAGTAGCCATCATATTCATTATCATTGTTATTATTATGTATTTTCAGGGCTTCGCTTCGACACACACTACATGACGTTCCGTGTGAAGGCGTGTAACAAGGCTGTGGCAGGAGAGTTCTCTGAGCTTGTAACACTGGAGACACATGGTGAGTGAACTGAACTGGACATAGTCTTCCACAGGGAGAATGTATGTAGCTGATTGTCCTTAATGTCCTAATGATGTCAAGATAAGAATGAGTCAGAAAACACTCTCTCCACCTCTCCTTGCAGCTTTTCTGTTCAAGCTGGATGCAGGCTCGGCTCATCAGAACCTGAAGGTGGAGGACCTCAGTGTGGAGTGGGACAGCTGCGGGGGGAAGGTTGTCCAGGACATCCGCAAGGACAAGAACAGAACCAACCAATCTCCAATGCACTCACCTGCCAGGTCAGAAACACTTTCTGACAAATCCTTTGTGCACACTTAACAGTGTATAGAATGAAAGTCGATGTTCAACTTTGGTGGCCTCCTCTCCTAGGACAGCCATGAATTCACCTAAGAGAGTGCCATCTGCTCGGGTCGGCAGAGACCGATTCACAGCTGAATCCTACACTGTACTGGGAGACACTTTTATCAATGCAGGCCAGCAGTACTGGGAGGTGCGTTTCGATAAGGAAAGCAAAGCGTTCGCTGTGGGCTTGGCCCTGCGGAACCTGGGCCGCTTTGACCAGCTGGGGAAGAGCAATGCATCATGGTGCATCCACCTGAACAACTGGCTGCAGCAGAGCCTCACAGCCAAGCACAACAACAAGGCCCGCACCCTGGACTGTCCCATCCCGGACTGCATAGGGGTCTACTGCAACTACGAGGAGGGTGAGATGGATCTCCTGTTCCTGTAGTAGGTTTCCTCCATCCAGTTAGCATCACTTAACTCAGACTGACATACAGCACGTTGTTATCTCTACTTCATTAAAATGGTCTGAATTAAGGATTGGACCAGGAATGGGTTGGGTAATGTAATCAAATGAACACTAGTGAGTGGCTGCAGTCTGTATCTAGTCTGGAAGACACATTTCAGTTGAATGCATTCAGTTGTACAACTGACTAGGTATCCCCCTTTCCACTCGGTGTTCCTTAGCTATGCTGCTGTATCAAATTTCAAGCTGCGTTAGAGTACTGGGACATTCGTGACATTACCTTTCTCTCCATCCAGGTGCACTGTCTTTCTACAATGCCAGAACCAAGACACTGATGCACACTTTTAGAACCAAGTTCACACAGCCTGTCATACCAGCCTTCTCGGTGAGGAACTTAGATTTTTGGGTGGCTCACAGAGCAAAAAAGTTATGAAACCACTACTGTTATCTTAGATAAATCCTGCCTGTGAGTTAAGCATGTGCTCTATCTCCCCCTACAGGTGTGGAATGGGAGTTTCTCAGTGCAGACAGGTCTGCAGGTGCCCAATGCGGTGCAGAGCAGCCAGAGGAAGAACAGTGGTACCAGCAGCTCCAACACCAGCCTCACCTAGACCCAGCCAGAACCAACCGCTGCAGCAGAACTTTACCCCATTCAGGCTGTGTGGTGGTAGGAGCTCAAACTGGTCCCAGCGCTGCCGCTGCTCACCCAAACCCCCCCAATACACACCACACCTGCCTGGGGTGATGGGTCCTACTCTGCCTGATCCCAATCAGCTCACTACACTCCCTGTGTTTTCCAGACAGGTGCCCTCATCAGTGTATCAGGAGTGAATCATAAAGTAATTTAATTCATATCCCTAATTCAACAAAGGCCAAATGAAGATAAACCAGTTACCAATATATTAGGAGCTAGACACAATATATGTTAATATTTCAATGCAACAGACAGACCCCAATGCAACTAAAAACAGTCCCTATAACGTGGTTGTAGTACAGTAGTCATTAATACATACTGAATGTATGGATCCTCTGCCTCTTATTTTGCTAGTTGCTTCTCAGTACAGAAGTACCTAATTTACCTGTATAACCCAAATAACTTTGTAGCAAAACGACCTGCTTATAGTCACAAGTTTATTGCTACTTAAGAATGTATTGAATTCTTAAATCACCAGCAGCTGTGTGGACCAGTGGAGACACAGATGGAAATACAGTACTGCTGATTGGATTTTGGGGAAGGGTTGGTATGGGTCGGAGGGTCTGAATATTGTATTCTAACATGTGTCGCCCTGACTTGTCACCGTTTAATCACCACCTGAAGTGAGGAGAGAAACCATTTTATGAGCTGGGTGAGGACTACCTGGAAGAGAGACATTCTGAGATGTTGTTGCTGCAAGTGTTTACCGATGTTACCACCAGTCCTTATTCATGTCACCTGATGTCGAAACTCAGTGCTGGGGTGCTATTATTTTAAATATTGTCTACATTTTTGTCATGTTGATGGTACGCATCATATGAATATAACCTGCAATGCTTTAAAGCTTCCACTGGAGAATATGTTTTACTTCACAGGTTAAAACATTTGACAATGTAAATATGTTCCTTTAATTTTTACACTACAGTATGTATGTCTGTCACACACAGTTAATAAAGCAGTAAGACAGCCCTGTGTTTCTCTCAGTCGGTACATTGAGGACCAGAAGTAAATTTCAGGATTCAAGACTACTACATTTTCAAAGATATCAGATCAACTCTGTTCTCACAAGAATAGACACAGGATATAATACCGGTGACTCCTTTCATTTCATTCAGGAGACAACATTGGCTTCATTGCCTTTGACAAAAGTCTGTTGTAGAATTGAGAGACAAATGTATAGCGATATCAATATAAATATAGAATACCGTAGCATGTCAAAAAACGACAAAGAAACAAAAACACTGACAGGTTTAGAATTGATACTGTAGGCCTATTGGATTCCATAAAAAAATATATTAAAAAACTAGTTAGACTTTTTCAATAAATGTGCAAATATACAAAACAACCGTGGTGCGAATGTGACAATTAAATGCCGATTTACAGTCTGTTAAATTTGCTAGTGTCTGGTTTGGATGAAGCGATACTGGAAGGAGCAATCGATAAGGCATTCATCTCAGAGTCTGAGCATACACAGCCCAGCTGAGAAGGAACAGGGAGACCCAGGCACCCGGCCCAGGGGAGGAGGCGGCCAGAGTAG
Organism: Salvelinus namaycush; assembly: GCF_016432855.1. Taxonomy (NCBI): domain Eukaryota; kingdom Metazoa; phylum Chordata; class Actinopteri; order Salmoniformes; family Salmonidae; genus Salvelinus; species Salvelinus namaycush. Next base: position 18,793,720 of record NC_052316.1, read on the forward strand.
CCCAGAGGCTGAGTCTGACAGAGGGAAATACGGTCCATGTCTCTCTGTCTACCAGAGAAAGTGACATGTTTGGGCAGTAGTAGTAGAATGTTGAGTGTCCCCATTTTGTTGTGAAGCCATTGCTGTAGCAGGTTTTTCCACTTGCTGGTTGACTAAGCTGCCAGGAGAGGTTACTGTTATTGCGCCCGCCTCTTCTCCAACTTCAACTTGAGCTCCTCAGATATGGCTGAAAGGAACAAGAGTCAAGAAACCAGCATTTAAGAATTTAACTTTGGAATGGTTTTGGTTTAATTTATATTTCAACAATCAATCATATTCCAGATGGATGGAACTCTTCTAAATGACGAGATAGTAAAAAAGGAAATCAAAATGGTTGACCTACTCTGAGCCACAGCGTGTGGTGGGACAGAAGTCACAGTGATGCTTCTCAACCTGGTGTCAGGGGTATCTGTGGAGGTCGAGTGGGAGGTATGAGGTGTACGAACAGAGGGCACCAGTGGTGGCATCAGGGCCTTCCTCTCAGGTCCTACAACACAAGGGAGAACAATTTCATTGACTGATTCCCAAAGGGAAGATTCAGTGGATAGCCTAAAAAATAAACACACAAGACAAAAACACCTCAGGGTGCCATGATAGGTATTTAAAAAAATTAATTTGCATGTCGACTGCCTTATAAAATGAGATACAGTGCATTCGGAAAGTATTTAGACCCCTTGACTTTTTACACATTTTGTTACATTATAGCCTTATTCTAAAATGGATGACATGTTAAATAGTTTCTCCCCTCATCAATTGACATTTTTGCAAATTTATACAAAATAAATAACATTTACATAAGTATTCAGACCCTTTACTCAGTACATTGTTGAAGCACCTTTAGCAGCGATTACAGCATTGAGTCTTCTTGGGTATGACGCTACAAGCGTGGCACACCTGTATTTGGGGAGTTCCTCCCATTCTTATCTGCAGATCCTCTCAAGCTCTGTCAGGTTGGATGGGGAGCATCGCTGTACAGCTATTTTTCAGGTCTCTCTAGAGATGTTCGATTGGGTTCAAGTCCGCGCTCTGGCTGGGCCACTCAAGGACATTCAGAGATGTGTCCCGATGCCACTCCTGCGTTGTCTTGGCTGTGTGCTTAGGGTCGTTGTCCTGTTGGAAGTTGAACCTTGGCCCATAGCAGGTTTTCATCAAGGGTCTCTGTACTTTGCTCCATTCATCTTTCCCTTGATCCTGATTAGTCTCCCAGTCCCTGCAGCTGAAAAACATCTCCACAGCAGGATGCTGCAACCACACTTCACCGTAGGGATGGTGCCAGGTTTCCTCCAGACGTGACGCTTGGCATTCAGGCCAAATAGTTGAATCTTGGTTTCATCAGGCCAGAGAATCTTGTTCCTCATGGTCTGAGAGTCTTTGGGTGCCTTATGGCAAACTCCAAGCGGGCGGTCATGTGCCTAATTACTGAGGAGGGCTTCTGTCTGGCCACTACCATAAAGGCCTGATTGCTGGAGTGCAACATAGATTGTTGTCCTTCTGGAAGGTTCTCCCCTCTCCACAGAGGAACTCTGTCAGAGTGACCATAGGGTTCTTGTTCACCTCCCTGACCAAGGCCCTTCTCCCCCGATTGCTCAGTTTGGCTGGGTGGCCAGCTCTAGGAAGAGTCTTGGTGGTTCCAAACTTCTTCCACTGTGGTCTTGGGGACCTTCAATGCTGCAGAAATGTTTTGGTACCCTTGCCCAGATTTGTGCCTCGACACAATCCTGTCTTGGAGCTCTACAGACAATTTATTTGACCTCATGGCTTGGTTATCGCTCTGACATGCATTGTCAACTATGGGACAGTATATAGACCGGTGTATGCCTTTCCAAATGATGTCTAATCAATTGACTTGACCACAGGTGTACTCCAATCAAGTTGTAGAAACATCAAGGATGATCAATAGAAACAGGATGCACCGGAGCTCAATTTCAAGTTTCATAGCAAAGGGTCTGAATACTTCTGTAAATAAGATCTGTTTTTCCATTTTCAATACATTTGCAAACATAAAAAAAACTGATTTCACTTTGGTATTATGTGTAGATTGATGAGGGGAGAAAAATATATATTTAAACCATTTTCGAATAAGCCTTTAACGTAACAAAATGTGGAAAAAGTCAAGCAGTCTAAATACTTTCCAAATGCCCTGTATCTACTAAGACCATGAAAACAATGTTTTAAAAAAAATGTCTTTGCAAGACAGCAGAGGGCAAGCAAATAGGCTGCTCACCAGAGCTGAGCAGCACTTCACTTGGCAGAGATGTTTGATGGGGCAAATGGGGGGTCTGACAGGGCATCACTAAAACATAAAACACAATGTTTCAAAACCTTGCTCCTCTATATGTTTGTTTCAAGTACATAGTTCATTAAATATATTTCAGTTAATGGCTGAGGCAAGGTTATTATAGTTGTGATTTTATATATTTGTCTTCATTTCTATTAGTTTATTTAAAAATTCAGTGTTCTGGACCTGTTAGTTGTTTAGCACCCCCTAGAGGCAGTTTAAGTGCAGCAGAGTAGAATTGACCTGTTTGTGTCATGTGACAGAAAGCAGTTTCAGAAGTGAAGCAATGTGTAAGATGTGACAGTAGTTACAATCCTTAAACATCCTTTATAAGCTTTGTATGACAATGTCTGTAAGTACATTTGTTTATTAACACATGACAAATGTTTCACATAATTACAGAAACATGAGAAATTAGTTAGCTGTTAGCTACTTTGCATTAGCTTCAACACTATTTCTCCCTGGGGACACCTAGCGGAGCAATATCAAGCATACAGTTGCATTCTAGCAATTTTATATTCGGCTCTAGATTGAGTACTCTTATTCCTTATTTCGTACATTTAGTGCAGTTATTGTGGAAGACATTCTGTGCTCTATACTACTGTAACTGAAAACATGTACTTTTGTGTTTGTTGCAGTTTCACACCGATTCAAGTAAACTTCCAAAAAAGGCACCCTGCTTCTCACGGAGTTATATGAATGAGTGTTTAGCTAGATAAGGGCTACTGTACATTTAGCGAGTCCAATATATTCAGTTAGTTTTCAGATTTACTCATTTTTATTTAGTTTCAGTTTGATAAAAACATTTCTATATTTAGTTTCAGTGTTAGAGACAGAAAGTAGCCTATGGATGGGAGGCTAGGACCATATATGTGTTGTAGGCTTATAGCAGGGCTCTCCAACCCTGTTCCTGGAGAGCTACTGTCCTATAGATTTCTGCCCCAAGCGCAGCCGAATCTAATAATTAGCTGGTTGATTAAGACGAATCGGGTTAGTTACAACTGGTGTTGAAGTGACAACCTACAGGAAGGTAGCTCTCCAGGAACAAGGATGGAGAGCCTTGGCCTATAGTTTGTCGATGCATGCACCATCTGAGCAGGGGGACGCAACCATTCTCTGCTTATTGCGAAACATCTCACTAGCAAATGTTTCTGGTCGGGGCGTGGCCACACTAGTCTGCTCACTGCCCCAACCAGAAATAAATAGCTAGCAAGATGTTTAGCTCTGGGGAACACCCTCAGTGGGGTGGGGGCAATAAGCAGACCAGAGTGGCCCTGATCAGAAAAAAGAAAGAAAAAAAAGAGGGTGTATTGCTTTCTTTACAGTCTCTGCTTCGCATTTCTTTCCTGTTAGATAGTGATAGCAAAGATGAACATCTTGTCAATATAATAGCTCAAGTAACAGCTCTAACAATGAAAATACATGTCCTCAAAGATGGAGACGAGATCAGGTGGGACCATTCTAGCCAATGAGAGGGCAGATACACATGTGAACAGGCACAAATAAGTTGTTTTTCCTCAAAGGACAAAACAACCTAAACATTACTCTATTTAACCAAATAATCCTCACGTAATTTGACACTCATACACCTCCATGCAAACATGTCTGCTTATCTTGTAGGGAAAGATTTTGGGCAGATATAATCCTCTTGCTTCGCCTCATCCTCTCTGGTGATAGCTAGTGAGTGATACACAAGCTAGGCCTATTTGAAACATTGCCATCTACTGGCAGCATTTACCTGCCAGAATCAGAAGCTCAAAAACCAAAATACAAAAAAGCTTGAAAACCTTATTTGATTTGCCAAAAAATGCAAAAATATAAAAAAAATAACTGAGCAATTTGATGGTTTTTATTTTATAGTGAAAGAGAAGTTTCAGTATAGGTTTAAAGTTTTTACAAATTTTATTTCAGTTTACCAGTGGTGTAAAGTACTTATGTAGTACTTCAAAGTATTTTTACTTTAGTAGTTACTTTGGTTCTGCACTTTACTATGTTTTACTTTATTCCAAAAGAAAATGATGTGCTTTTCACTCCATACTGACACCCAAAAGTACACATTACATTTTGAACGCTTTGCAGGACAGGAAAATGGTCTAATTTACACACGTATCAAGAGAACATTCCCTGGTCATCCCTACTGCCTCTGATCTGGCAGACTCACTGAACACATGCTTTGTTTGTAAAGTGGTGGAGTGTCCCTGGCTATCCTTATATAAAAAAGAAAAATGGTGCCGTCTTTAATTGAAGGAATTTGAAATGATTTATACTTTTACTTTTGAAACTTAAGTATATTTTAGCATTTACATTTACTTTGATACTTAAGTATATTTAAAGCCCTTTAAAAAAAATACTTTTACTCAAGTAGTATTTTGCTGGGTGACTTTCACTTTTTCTATTAAGGCATCTTTACTTTTACTCAAGTATGACAATTTGGTACTATTTCCACCACCGCAGTTTACTAAAAAGTATTTTTCCCAATTTTATTTTTTGTTTACTACAATAACCTTGGTCTGAAGTTGTTAGAGTAGTACGGTACCAGTAGTTAAGACAGTGGGACTCACTTGGCAGACGAAAGCGTGTGGGAGGAGTCTGAGAGGGGTGAGCAGGCTGCAAAGTAGTGTCTTTCTTTTCTTTCTCTGGAAAAGCACACAGACAAGAATAGCAACCGAGAGTGAGAAATTAAATCATACTTGAAGTGTGTTTGAAGACAAGAGGGGAGCGGGACAGAGGATAGTACTCACGGGTATCATTGAGGTCAAGGCTCACTCCTGTATCTGACTCAGGCTCTGGAGTTGGTACACGCCCTCTTGGACCTGGGATTAAAACACAATATTCCTTTTCTCTCTTCTTTAGCATAACTCATTGAATCTGTTCATTACTAAGGCAAAACATTCATTATTTGAAGCTTGAGATAGAAGTTGACAAGTAGATCTGGGATCAGATCCTTTCCCATTGTCTTACGTCAGATAGAGTCCAACATGACGCAAATGGACTATCTGTCTTGTCTACTTGTAAAAAATGTTGTTAGTGGCAACTACCTCTAATTCCTAATATGAATGAGAGCTATAAGTGGTCAAGTGCATTTGGCGACATTGTAAAGGTGTGGGTGTGTTTGTTAACAGGGTCAAGGAGGTCCCAGTAAGGGAGGTATGTATACCTGGTTTGGGAGGTAGAGCAGGGACTGGCACAGGGTGCATGGGAGTACTGGGCACACACTGCAGACTCTCTCCATTCTCCTCATTTGCCTGAACAAACGCTGGGGAGACAGAGGGCATGAATGTTATGACCATGACTGATAAGCCAGAGCTATACTTAACTCAAGATGGACAATGAACAGAAACAGAGGGGAAAACAGGGAGAATGAGGAAGAATGTAAAAGAGAATGTAAGAGCGAATGAAAGAGCGCAGTAGTAAGTGCTGTGTGCTCCGTCTTACTGATGCTCTCTTCGTACGGTCCTTCCATAATGAAGGGTGTCAGAGTTCCATTAGTCTTGTCGACCAGACAGTTTATGACATCATGCAGTGTGGCACAGAAGATCTACAGGCAGAACCATCATTAACATTTTGCACACACCACCTCATACTGGAAATACAGTGAAACAGCTGAAAACAGTCAATATGGCCCATTTAGAGAAACATTTACCACGCACTCTGTGCCAGCAATCAGAGAAAAGTGCTCAGAGATTGGCTAAAGCAGAACGAAGCTATTATGCAGGTCATAACATCAAAAAGCACCAATAAATGTAAGATGTATTATCACAGTGATTGATTTGTCTGTTTTTCAGGAGAAAACAGGGGCAGGCAAAGACAATCTTATTGTTTGTCCTGTGACTACCAGCAGAATATTTAATCAATGTCTTCCTTAACACTCCCTCACATTGGGTTAACCTGAGGTTCAATGCCTCTCTAGGGTCATAATGAGAATTCCCATTCATAACTTTAGAATGAGGAAAAGTGTAAGTTAACTGCCATAAAGAAAATAACTTTAAATTTATTATTTTATGTTCTATTATACAAATAAAACCTCTTTAAAGTATTGTGTTTAAAGTGTTGTGTGTGGCAGTGGACAAGCAGGTGTTCAGCAACGAGGAAGCAGGAATAATGATTCAGGAATCCCTTTGAAACACTCACTGGAGTATCTACATCGATGACGTATCCTCCGTCATGTTTCCTGGTCACGCGATAGTGTCTGAACACAGACCTGCCAGAAGAGAGAGTATCAATGAGTGGCACATTAATTAAATAGAAGAAATCTGTCACATGAACAAATAAGTACAGGCTTTCCTTCACTTGATTCAGCATGTGTTGCTTTCATGGACTATTAATCAAACTATCATGTGACGTGTATTTTCTTTGATTGAACTGTAGACAACACTGTCAGGAATTGAGGGGAATGGGGGAGCGTACCCATTGAGGTCCTGTCGAGTGGTGACAGCCAACGAGGCGCCATCCCTGCTAGGCCGAATCAGCAGGTTCCCACAGTCAGAGTGTCTCTCCAAAGTCATCTCTGCCTCAGTACGAGACACGGGCTGAAAACACCTGCACATAGAACATCCACATATAACACATCTGAACAGTAGAAGAAAATTGGGCAAACAGAGCTAGCCAGACACCAGTAAACAGCCCAGTGTAAACCTCCGGCTACCAGCACTTTTGTCCCATAGATTTCTAATGTACATATAGGGCACTCACGCAGGCATGTCCCCTACGAGGCTGAGGTAAAGTTTGGAGCTGGATGCTGCAGCAGGGGTAGGGGACAGGGTCTTCAGTCTCTCCCTCTCGGCCTCTACCGTCTCTCTCATCATGTAGATCTGGCCTGGCAGCAGGTTGAGTGAGCTTGGCACTGAATGCTGGAGGGAGAGACACAAGGAGTATTTACCATCATTTAGACCAAAGGCCATGAAACACTGGAAATGTTTGGGGCAATATTGACTAAGCTGTGTGCCATTATGCCATTGTTACCAATGCAGTTTCATCAAATTCCCCACAGACAGATAATTATATAACACCAATAAATATATGGCATGATATTATACTGTCTGCGCATGCCAGTGAGACAGACAGCTTGAGAGATGGGAAGCAAGCCAAGACAAAAGTGAAAAAAATAGTGTAGGAAAGAGAAAGATCAGGCTTAATTAAAATGTGCAATCATAAAAGTGTGATTTGGGGCCTCCCGAGTGACGCAGCGCTCTAAGGCACTGTTGGAGCGTCATTACAGCCTGGGGTTGTTTCATCCGGCTTCCTGGTTAAGTGAGCATGTTAAGAAGTGCGGCTTAGGACGCATAACTCGACCTTCACCTCTCCCGAGCACGTTGGGGGAGTTGCAGCGATGAGACAAGATCGTGATTGGATCGCAATTGGATATCACAAAATTGGGGAGAAAATGGGGCATAAAATAACAAGAATTTATAATAACTGACTTGATACATTTTATTATAATCCCTGCCAAGACTGGAGATAAGCAGGGCTTGATAAACTGGGCTTGAACCATGAGATAAAATAAATTCTCAGTTTACTTACCAGGTATTACCAGGAAAACTAGCCTACTGAGCCATATGTGGTATGATAGTGAATTAGCTGTATCATGTTTCACTAACCTCAACTACAGAGTAGATGAAACCTTTCCATAGTTCTCGAGCCTCTAGACTTGGGGCCTGTAGAGTGAAGGAGAGAACCCATTAAACCATTAATAAAACAATAGTAACGCAAAACAAAAATAGTCATCCATGTCCTTACAGTGATTTTGATCTCCCCATCCTCCATGCGCAGGATGAGTCTGGCTGCCTCCAGGTTTCTGTCCCGACTGCAGTCATCCATCAAGGAGATGAGGCCACGGAGCTCTAGTTTCTCCACATACTGTTGAAAACACACACAAATGAGTATGCAGTGACAAATGAGTGGCCACCATCCCAATACATCGACCACTGAGCTTTCCTCTATCTGATGTCCCACTTGTCCCATCGTAGGCCCCTTCTCTTGCCCATTCCAGTTAACTCACATAATTGTCATTGGTGTTGTTGTAGAAGAAAAGAATGTTTCCACACAAGCATGTCCATAGTCTCCGAGATGCCTAGAAAGACAGAGAGAGATGGCGGAAGACAGACAATGGCTATGACAAGTTGTATAACACCATAAAGATTTACAAGAATAATGCATGAGATGAACTATAGATAATGAATTCCAGTTTATGTCAGTATAGTTACGTGTAATGAGTTGTGTCATTTGAGTCACCAGTCTACACAAAGTGGCACATAACATTATTGTTGAAAATCGTTCTCCCAGTGTAATTCATGTAAATTCTGTTGAACTGACTGACCGTGTCTAGTTCCCATCAAGCCTAACTTTATGTGACAGGACTGGCTTGAATTATGAAGATGACCACATCGTGGGCGGCTTTTGACCATTTTGGGGGATTCCTCATGAATTTCTCATTGGTAGGAAGATGTTTGGTCCATTTCAGAACTTGGGTACTATATTTAATATTGTCTGAATCTTATTAATTAAAAAGGGTCAATTTGGGTGCAATCAATTAGCTTCATTTCTCAGAGAAAATGTCAACAAAATAATGGCATTCCTGAAACAATCTTACCTGTTTCTAACTACAGAAACAATTTCATAACAATCTGAGATGGTGGGTAACCTCGCTTGCTGAAATGAAATGGAACGACTCTGGTAGTAGATAACAGAACAAAACAGGCTGAATGACAAATTAGGAAAACAACCACATATCATCACAGGATGCCATTATTAGAGCCCCAACACTGTCCAGTCATGTCTGAAGCCCGGCCCATTGCTCTAATCGGACAATACAGCAAATAATAATAATAAAGACCTGTCAATCATCTAATCTGTTACACCAGCCTGCTCCAAACTTAATGCCTTGTGGCAATAAGTAGTCTAACCAGTTCTGTCTCTGACATCCCGTGGCTCCTTCAGAGAGAACAAAGTCCAAAGAACCACCCAATTTACCAGAAACCATTTATAATGTGCGCTCCACCCATAGCACACATACTAGAGCCGGCATGCAGACATTCTCTGTGTTAGTTACCCAGGAATATTCCTGGGTAACTGTCTCAACTTTGGTGAATATGGCTTAAAAATGTTAAGGGGATTAAATTGTTGGTGCAAAGACTTCAGGGGAATCAAGACAACAAACGTTGATCGCACAAGACAACCCAACTTTAATTGTCCCATAAAACAAATTGTCAGCCATTTGGCTCAGAGGGATATTGTTGTGTTTTAATTGTTAAAAGTAGTCCTTGTGCAGAGTAGGGCTGGGAATTGCCAGGGACCTCACAATACAATATCACATTACTTAGGTGCCAATATGATATGTATTGCAATTCTCATGATTATATATGTATTGTGATTTGATAGTGATTTTACTGCAATTCAATGTTCTAAACATGTTGCTCACAATATATCTGCTGCAGTGGGACATGAGAAAACAAGTTTTGATCAGTCATGGAAATAAAAGCCCTGAAAACAAAATTGGCTTTCTAAAAGATGAGAACAAGCTATGAAGCAAAAATACTGGCGTTTTGGTGCAAGTAAAGGCAACTACCGCTAAAATAATATTGCTAGTCAAAACGATACAATATATCAAAAATAATATTTTGATATCTACTATTTATTCCCCCTCCCCCCCATCACTAGCATAGAGTTCTATGGTTTGGTAAACTTTTAAATCAATGTTTTTTGTTTGGCATACATTTTAAGTGAAAAATCTAAGTATCACTGCAATTTCGTAACCATGGAATTGCCCGACATCTCAACATGTAAACTTTTGTGTACCATGACGATAGGAAATATTACAGGAAACTCCAGGGAGTTTCCAGCTTGCTCAAGTAGTGGCCCAGGCTCATTCCACACATTAGTGAGATGTAAATCACTCATCTGGATCAGCCCTTCTTCCCCAGTCAACAACAATAGCCCCAAGGTTCGACAAAGTATATGTTGTCTGGTCTTTGGCATCCCAACGTAAGTAGCCTAGCGGGCAATAGGGCTGGGCGATACGGAAAAATATCATCTCATGGTATTTTTCTAATTTTTGACAGCATTTTATGTTTTTGATTAATAAAAGTTCTACATTTTCTTTATGGAGTGCGTGACCCTAGGGTGGCAACACATATATTCTAAATTATTTCAAATGGGTCTTTCTCCATTCTGATTGTTTTATACTGTTCAATTCAACTTCAACCTAAAATAATTTCCTGCATTTCCATCAATTTCTGCATTTCCTGCACTCATTTGAGATAATTTCTACATTGCCACAATATGGACAAAAAAACAAGACCTTATTTTTAACAAATGTTACAATTGCGATTTAGATCAAGACACTTGGGTGAACTTTTGGAATCATGGAAATAGAATGTTTATTCTAGAATATAATGAATAGTGGGCACTTTGAATACAGTGTTGTTTGACATGACAACGAAACGAAAATGCCATGAATGAGTTATTGTGACAGGGTAGGAACCAAAGTGATGTTCCATGTTTCCCAGGGGGCCCTACAAACTTTGGCTACATTAAATCTTTATTCAATAGCTAAGATATTCACGCTTCACCTAGTCCTCTTTGTTTTAGAAGATACTGTTGCATAAACAACATGCTGATGTAGGCCTCCACCAGCACTGGTATTAGGCTGTAATAGCTAGCTACGTTTGCTCTGACTCAGTACTTTTATTAGCTAGTTAGCATTAGTAGCTAACATGATTTAGCTTAACTTGCTAAGAAAATACAAACTAGCTGTTTGCAGATGTAAGAAACACAAACTAATATTGAAATTATAGAACGCTTGTGGACTTCTATTAGATCAAAGTGGAAACAACATCGTTGTCATCAACATTGTTGCATATGCTGCATTGAACATGCAGACTAAACGAAAGGGTCTTGTGGTCAAGCAACAACAAATGCGTTCCTTGAGTGACAGGGGGTGGGACTAGGTCTGTGTGGAAAGCGGCATAGACAGAGAGAGAGAGAGCGGAGAGGAATGACTCAAGTAGTGGAGTAAACTATGCAAATGGACATTACCGCTACATTGTAAAATATGGTATACCGCCCAGCCCTAGCGGGCAATACACTCCTAACCCTCCGCATCCAGCGAGTATGTGTTTGTGTTTGACCAGATACAAGACTATTTTACAGTAAACAAACTGACAAACTTTCAGCGAGCTTATAGGGAATGACATTCAACAAGCACAGCACTTACATAAATTACTGATGATTGGCTGAGAGAAATTGATGCTGTTTTGTTAGACTTCAGTGCAGCTTTTGACATTATCGATCATAGTCTGCAGCTGGAAAAATGTGTTTTGGCTTTACACCCCTTGCTATATTGTGGATAAAGAGTTACCTGTCTAACAGACAGGGGTGTTCTTTAATGGAAGCCTCAAACATAATCCAGGTAGAATCAGGAATTCCCCAGGGCAGCTGTCTAGGCACCTTACTTTTTTCAATCTTTACTAACAACATGCCACTGGCTTTGAGTAAAGCCAGTGTGTCTATGTATGCGGATGACTCAACTAGAGGTCGACCGATTGATCGGAATGGCCGATTAATTAGGACCGATTTCAAGTTTTCATAACAATCGGTAATCTGCATTTTTGGACACCGATTACGGCCGATTACATTGCACTCCACGAGGAGACTGCATGGCAGCTGACTACCTGTTATGCGAGTGCAGCAAGGAGCCAAGGTAAGGTGCTAGCTAGCATTATACATATCTTATAAAAAACAATCAATCTTAACATAATCACTAGTTAACTACACATGGTTGATGATATTACTAGTTTATCTAGCTTGTCCTGCATGGCATATAATCGATGCGGTGCCTGTTAATTTATCATTGAATCATAGCCTACTTCACCAACCGGTTATTTAACAAGCGCATTCGTGAAAAAAATCCCTGGTGCAACAACGTGTACCTAACCATAAACATCAACGCCTTTCTTAAAATCAATACACAAGTATATATTTTTAAACCTGCAGATTTAGTTAATATTGCCTGCTAACATGAATTTATTTTAACTAGGGAAATTGTGTCACTTCTCTTGCGTTCTGTGCAACAGAGTCAGGCTATATGCAGCAGTTTGGGCCCCCTGGCTCATTGCGAACTGTGTGAAGACCTACTTCGCCAAACGGGGGATGATTTAACAAAAGCGCATTTGCAAAAAAAGCACAATCGTTGCACGAATGTACCTAACCATAAACATCAATGCCTTTCTTAAAATCAATACACAGAGGTATATTTTTTTTACCCTGCATATTTAGTTAAAAGAAATCCAGGTTAGCAGGCAATATTAAACTAGGGAAATTGTGTCACTTCTCTTGCGTTAATTGCACGCACAGTCAGGGTATATGCAACAGCGTGAGCCGCCTGGCTCGTTGCGAACTAATTTGCCAGAATTTTACGTAATTATGACATAACATTGAAGGTTGTGCAATGCAACCGGAATATTTAGACTTATGGATGCCACCCGTTAGATAAAATACGGAATGGTTCCGTATCACTGAAAGAATAAACGTTTTGTTTTCGAAATGATAGTTTCCGGATTTGACCATATTAATGACATAAGGCTCGTATTTCTGTGTTACTATTATGTTATAATTACGTCTATGATTTGATATTTGATAGAGCAGTCTGACAGCAGACTGGCTCTTAAGCATTCATTCAAACAGCACTTTCGTGCGTTTGCCAGCAGCTCTTCCCTGTGCTTCAAGCATTGAGCTGTTTATGACTTCAAGCCTATCAACTCCCGAGATTAGGCTGGTGTAACTGATGTGAAATGGCTAGCTAGTTAGCAGGGTGCGCGCTACTAGCATTTCAATCGGTGACGTAACTCGCTCTGAGACCTTGAAGTAGTTGTTCCCCTTGCTCTGCAAGGGCCACGGCTTTTGTGGAGCGATGGGTAACGATGCTTCGAGGGTGGCTGTTGTTGATGTGTTCCTGGTTCGAGCCCAGGTAGGGGCGAGGAGAGGGACGGAAGCTATACTGTTACACTGGCAATACTAAAGTGCCTATAAGAACATCCAATAGTCAAAGGTATATGAAATACAAGTGGTATAGAGAGATATAGTCCTATAATAACTAAAACCTAAAACTTCTTACCTGGGAATATTGAAGACTCATGTTAAAAGAAACCACCAGCTTTCATATGTTCTCATGTTCTGAGCAAGGAACTTAAACGTTAGCTTTCTTACATGGCACATATTGCACTTTTACTTTCTTCTCCAACACTTTGTTTTTGCATTATTTAAACCAAATTGAACATGTTTCATTATTTATTTGAGGCTAAATTGATTTTATTGATGTATTATATTAAGTTAAAATAAAAATGTTCATTCAGTATTGTTGCAATTGTCATTATTACAAATAAATAAAAAATGTATTTTATTTAAATGGCAGATTAATCGGTGGGTTAACTGCCTGTTCAGGGGCAGAACGACAGATTTGTACCTTGTCAGCTCGGGGATTTGAACTTGCAACCTTTCGGTTACTAGTCCAACGCTCTAGGCTACCCTACCGCCCCATGACCGATGGCTTTGTCCATTATACGGTCTTGTTTTGTTAAGCGCCTGGGCGCTCGTTCTGAACGTTAACACGAGGGTGGGTATCCTTTCTGGAACGTTCCAACAGGAATATGTTCCAAAAACTTCGTATATAATTTAACGACCCTGGGTTTATAAGCGTGGATATCGACTGCTGGACTACGGGCTAGAAGGTCGAGTGTTCGAGACCTGCTCCATTACAATAACAAGCTTGACAACAAACAACGCATACAAAAAGTTATATAGCGGCAGAATATGATACCGGTAAACCGTAGGGCATTTAGCCTCGGGGGATGCCTTGCTTGACCACACCCTCCCTCCTGGCCTGCCCTGCCTCTTCCACCAATCCATTTGTTTTTATGGACTGAAAAGAGGAGAAGCTCTGAGCTGTCCGATCAGGTCCATTGTCGGTAGGGAGTGGGCTATTTCGTTATGTTTTTCACTCACCACGTTTATTCCGAAACATGTCTGTCCTCGTTCCCTACGGACAAACATTTAAGAAAAAGCTACGTGGTGATTTGATGCCTATTCGGTAGCTACTTTTCTAGGTGAATTGATGCCGTTTTTGGAACAGATTCCTGTTGAAACGTTCCAAAGGTTATACCCACCCCTAAATGTTAAATTACTACTCACTTATAGGGTTAGTGTTCCCACAGGACCATATATCCAGGTTGTTAACGGAAAACACACAAGTGCCACCTGTGCTAATTAGCTAGTTAGCATGCTGGAACACCTGTGTGTAAGCGTAACTGGGTAGGAAGTGTTTGGAAGTTTAGTTTGTAGGCACACAGCCATATGGATCTGTGCAAACATGCTACAGGAAGTATATTTTTGATTATTTCGTGGTGTCTTAATCGACACCGGAAGCCTGTCTGACCCCAGTGTATTGAATTACTACTACATAATGTAGCAACATCCTTATACCTTGTCTTCGAATGACCTTTTTTCCAGGAATCCTTCGTAGTAGCAGTGTGGAAGCTGTTCGCGCTGTCGCCCAGCTCGCTTGGTCGCCGCCATCAGTGCCGAGTGCGACGAAGAGTTTACGCACGGGGACAGTGATTCCCCGCTCTCCTGGTTAAGTGGTTTAACAACACCTGGGTGGACTTATGGCTTGAAGTGAGAAAAAAAAATGTATAACATAAGAAATCGACAGTCCCTGTCAGAGAAAAGCCACGAGGTTTGGTTGGTCGTCCAGCTATAATTTGGAGAAGCTTTTGTTATGTGCTTAAGTATCATCTGGCGTTCCTCTCTTGACTGGAAACAATTGCTCTCTCTGTAGAATTGTCCGTAGAGTACTACAGGTGCCACTTGAGGCATGTGTCTGTCGCCAAAACACGCCCACTGCTGGCGAAACGCTCATCATTGGTCTATTTCACATTGGGCCATACCCATTTTTCCAGACGAGGAAGCGCACAGACGTTTTTACAAAAAAGTTTCGGTGAGTGCAGGAAAGTACCGTAATAAAAAAAAAAGTTTCTCACTATAGTTTAAGTTTTAATTAGGCTACTTATTTAGTCTACTAAGCTCAACGCGTACAATATATCCTACGCCTGTGTTAACCTCAGACCTTATTTTCAGCGTTTATCCCAAAACCCTATTCTTTCCCCATTCATGTTCCCCATAGGGATGGCTGAACGAACCAGAGGTAACTCATTTCCGGGTTTTAGAACTAGGCTACAAGCTGGCGAGATCTATTGTCACAGTGAAGGTTAACTTGTAAGTGGTGGTTTTGCTGCCCCCCACAGGATTTGTTTCGGTAATTTGCTCCTTTTCGAGATAGAGGAACCTCGCAAAGGAGGAAAGAGACGAGGGGGAGCGTGGGACTGACTGTAAGAGGAGGAGATTCTCTAGTGGCTAAATATAGGGGAATTAAGGGCTAGGGATGATGCGGTTTGGACAAGGTTAACTTATTTTACATATGTTTGATTGTAAATGTGTCTTTGGCTACTTGTGGTACGTGTTTATAAATGCCAGCAATTAAATGTTTTTATTATTTTCTCTTTGCTAGAATCATCGAATGGACTGACTGGCCACGTACATAGCGGCTGTCTCAAAGCACCGAGCGACACTATCTTTCCGGAAGCAGGAATTTATAAACTGATGATCTAATTCTACCATGTAATTACTAATTTATAGATAAATATATATTTTGACTATAACAAACTATGTCCGATACCGAGTGGACATTGCATAGTAGTAGCCGAATAGTAGCCGAGGAGACATAGGATCAAAGAAACATCGCTTTTGTTTACGGGGAGAGTGACAAGGACGGGAGTGAGAGAAAGAAAGGGGAGGGGAATTGACATTAAAGCAACACAACAAGGAAACTACACTGCAGATACAGACGCCTTCATTTTATGTTTTTGAATAATAGCTCGCCAGCCAGTGTGGCGAATTGTGTTTATTGAACCTATTCTGTGCATTGCTCTAAAGTGGCCCGAAAAGAAAACCTCTTGGCGGAGTTGGAAATAAAGCCGCTCTCCGACGCTTTCAGAGAAATGGGTGAGAATGATAAAATAGTGATTTTAATTATAATACTCGGTGAAATTAATCTCGAGCAGCAGGCCTCGTGTTGCGGAGAAATGCAGAATAACCAATGGCCAGAAAAACAACAACAAAGCGCATACATATTTAATCAACTTTTAATAGTGGTAATTAATAAAATAGCAAATGAGATCAAATCAGAAGACTATTCTTTTGTCCCTATGGAATTTCTTCTGCGTTTTTGGTTTCTTACTAACCATACAAAAGGAAGGTGTCTCACAAAGGCTCCAGCGTTAATTAGGGGCTATCACAATTATCACAAGTGGCAACTAATTAGCTATGTCAAACATCTCTAAATGTAACATGTCCTACATATTATTACTACATTTAAACTGTGACAGTAATTTATGTGCGTCAGTGGGTGACTTCTTGACCTCAGATGTCATGACCCCTGTATTTGTATTTATTAAGGATCCCCATTAGCTGCTGCCAAGGCAGAAGCTACTTTTCCTGGGGTCCAGCAACATGAAGGCAGTTATATACAATTTAAAATATTACATTTCATAACACTTTTCACAACACATTGTGTGTTCCCTCAGGTCACTACTCTACTACCACATATCTACAATACAAAATCCATGTGTACTTGTGTGTAGAGTGTGTCTTATGTGCCTGTGTGTGTGTTCCATAAGGTGTATTTTTATCTGCATCAGTTACCGGATGTGGAATAGAGTTCCATGTAGCCATGGCTCTATGTAGTACTGTGCACCTACCATAGTCTGTCTATTCTGGACTGTGAAGAGACCTCTGGTGGCATGTCTTGTGGGGTATGCATGCGTGTCCGAGCTGTGTGCTAGTAGTTTAAACAGACACCTCGCTGCATTCAGCATGTCAACACTTCTTACAAAAGCAAGTAGCGATGAAGTCAATCTCTCCTCCACTTTGAGCCATGAGAGATTTACATGCATATTATTAATGTTAGCTCTCTGTGTACATTTAAGGGTCAGCCATGCTGCCCTGTTCTGAGCAGTTTAGAGGGAATCCTTTGTTGGACTCAAGGATATAATATCTTATTTTGGATTAATGACCATCTTTGGTTCTTCATTTCATGCCAAAATCATGGCACCTTATCATGTTTTCATTTGGACATGTTTTTGTTACATTGTAATAAGAGTGGTTCCTCTCTCTGAGCTCACCTTTATATTGTATACATGGCCTACAAATGCATCATACATAACATTTAATGTGTGTGTGTGTTTTCAGGCTCTGAGCCACCCTTGTCTCCACAGGTGGTGGAGGAGGGAGGAGAGGAAGAGGAGGAGGAGCTGAGTGGAGGAGAGGAGTCTGATCTAAGGACCCCTTCAGGGCGTGGCTCCCTGCTGACTAGGCGAGGCATCACCTTGAGAGTGCTGCTGAAGGACGGCCTGGTTGAGCCTGGGGATGGAGTGCTGTCCATACACTACCTGGTAAAAATACAGTAGTTGATAGTAGATGTCTATACATTACCTGGTAATAAGATAACAGATATTTATAAACTTTCTGGTAATAACAGATTAATGTACACTACCTGAAAATACATGTTCACACACTATCTAGTAATAATGGTTATTACTAACGCTACATATGTAATAAGCCTAATTGCATCCTTCTCTACCTGTTCTCTCCCCAGGGTAAGAAGTTTGTAGGCGACCTGTTGAATGATGGGAAGATCCGCTGGGTGGAGACGGGGCAGATCTTCAATTCTCCCAGTGCCTGGGCCACACACTGCAAGCGCCTGGTCAACCCTGCCAAGAAGTCAGGCTGTGGATGGGCCTCGGTGCGCTACCGGGGCCAGAAACTAGTGCAGTACAAGACCAGCTGGCTGCACAAGTATCAGCCCAGTGCAGACATGGTGAGAAGGAGGGAGCGATGGATGGTGGTGAGGAGGAAAAGAGCAGGGTGGAAAAGAGGGGTAGTAAAAGGAAGCGATGGAGGTTTGTTGATACGGAAACTAAAAGCTAAAAGGGGACGATGAAAGAGGGAGAGAACTGCTGTAGAAGACTGTTAGTATGAATACTAGCATCTCACACCCTCCCTCTTCCTGTGATGTCAGAGCCTGGTGAGCGAGGGAGAAGATGACGAGATGGGAGATGAGGAGGAGGAAGAGGGGAAGACGGCAGTGCCGACAGATGACAAGAACAGGAAGAACAAACCTGAGCTGCATGGTGAGATTAAATCCACCAAGAATCTCTAGAAATGGCATTATTTAATTTTAACTGTGTATAGTAGAGAGTGATATGGGAAAGGGATAGATGCATCTAATGTGCTTTCTCTTACAGATATCAGCCTTGTGCCCAGGAGAGGAGACAGAGAGCGAATCCCCGTCAGATACTGCACTCTGGGTACCAGGGATGCTGCAAGGTATAATTGTGCTCATCCTAGCCTATGTCACTGTAATGCATACAAGTAAGCTTCAACACTAATCAAACACATACTGTATATCGACAGGGATCCACACACATTGGTGGAGTTATCAGCTTTCTCAGCCATTAACAGGTTCCAGCCTTTCAATGTTGCTGTATCCAGCAACGTGCTGCTTCTCATGGTAAGCATGAGTCACACAGTGGTAGTAAGAGAGGAAATGTGAAACCGGGGTGTAGGCTACAGCTTGAATCTGTCTTATTGGGGGAAATTGACAAAAGCTTGATTGTGTGCCCTCAGGATTTCCACTGTCACCTGACCACCAGTGAGGTGGTGGGCTACCTCGGAGGACGATGGGACACTAACACACAACGTGAGTATTTCCTATAAAAGCAGAGACCGTGAGCAAACAGGACATTGTACTTCCCCTCTGACATTACAGTAACGATCTTCAACATGTATGATGTTCATGACCTGTCTGTTGTGCCCTTTGCTTGCAGTTCTGACAGTTTTAAGAGCGTTTCCCTGTCGTACACGATTGGCAGATAGAGATTCGGCCTCTGCTGTTGAAGAAGAGGTAAGCCCTACTAACACTGCTAATACCAGGATGTGGATCAACATAAGTCAATTCCATAATATGATACAATCATACATGTTTGTGTAAAATACAAATGGTCTCTTCTTCCAATTACCTTACAGATCTGCCAGAATCTGTTCATGCGAGGGCTGTCATTGGTGGGCTGGTACCACAGTCACCCTCGGGGCCCCGCCCTGCCATCCCTGCAGGACATCGACTCTCAGATGGACCACCAGCTGAGGCTCCAGGGGAGCAGTAATGGCTTCCAGCCCTGCCTGGGCATTATCTGTGGTCTGTACTGGGCAATCAGTTGGCACCAATGGGGAAAACTTTTCATATAGAAAATAAAAATAAATAACCAGACATTGAACTAACATTCAAATGTGCCCCTGATTTTTAGGCCCCTATTACCATGGGAACCAGGGTGTGGCATCCACTATAACACCGTTCTGGGTAGTGCCACCCCCTGAGGTGAGTGCAGTGGTAGTACATGCCTTAATGAATAAGAACATATTCCTCTAAGACAAGGTAAACGTCTATAACACTTATCACCATTCTTCCATCCACAGCAAAGGCCCAATGACTATGGCATTCCAGTGGCGGTGGAGGTGACCTATGTACAAGATAACTTCCTAACTAGTGATGTCCTGAATGAGATGGTACTGTTCGCAAACTTATACTAAAGAAAAATATAAACGCAACATGCAATAATTTCAACGGTTTTACTGAGTTACAGTTGATCAAAATAAATCAGTCAATTGAAATAAATTAATTAGGCCCTAATCTATGGATTTTACATGACTGGTTCAGGGGCGCAGCCATGGATGGGAATGGGAGTAGGCCTATGCCTACCTACTGGGGAGCCAGGCCCAGCCAATCAAAATTAGTTTTTCCCCACAAAAGGGTTTTATTACAGAAATAAATACTCCTCAGTTTCATCAGCTGTCCGGAAGACTGTTCTTAGGCGATCCCGCAGGTGAAGAAGCTGGATGTGGAGGTCCTGGGCTGGCATGGTTACACGTGGTCACACTTGGTCTGTGGATGTGAGGCCGGTTGGACGTACTGCCAAATTCTATAAAACGACGTTGGAGGCGGCTTATGGTAGAGAAATGAACATTAAATTCTCTGTCAACATTCCTGCAGTCAGCATGCCAATTGCACGCTCCCTCAAAACTTGAGACATTTGTGGCATTGTGTTGTGTAACTAAACTACACATTTAAGAGTGGGCTTTTATTACCCCCAGCACAAGGTACACCTGTGTAATGATCATGCTGTTTAATCAGCTTCTTGATATGCCACAACTGTCAGGTGGATGGATTATCTTGGCATGGGAGAAATGCTCACTAACAGGGATGTAAACAAACTTGTGCATAACATTTGAGAGAAATACGCTTTTTGTGCGTATGGAACATTTCTGGAATCTTATTTCAGCTCATGAAACATGGGACCAACACGTTACATGTTGCGTTTATATTTATGTTCAGTATAGTTATAATCATAGTAACCATACCTATGCAAATAAATTCAGTGGTAGGACATTGGCCACTTTGTCACTGTTCTATGTTCAATTATTGTTCCACAGATGCTGCTGGTGGACTTCTACAGGGCAGCCCCTGACCTGGTGCAGTTCCATCAGTTCTGGTGTCCTGATACCACCATGATGGACAAAATCAAGGTCTGTTCATATAAGAACTCATTAACAACAGGAAACTGCATACCAACTAACTTTTTGTCATAGATATCGTATTAAATTATTCTAATTCCTTATATGCTTTTTGGCCTTTCATCTAAGGCCAGATGCTAACTTGTGATCCGTGCGCGTTATCCAAATGATCACACAAATCTCTCATTGACATCTACAGTTGTGTGAAGTTCAGGTCATACATGTTATCTCCAGTTGGGATATGTCCTACAGAGATTTCCTCCTCACCGGTTTGGTTTCTCTCCCTCAGGGCTCTCTGAGCGGCCATGCACCCAAAGACCAGGCCTATTCTCAGATCCTGGAGCATGTCTACAACCAACTCATCAACACACACTAAGCTGGAGGAGAAACAAGGTTGTGTGTATGCACTGGCTTCAAATGAAAATCTCAAATAACCTATTCCCCATATAGGTCACTACATTTGTAGGTCTCTATGTAGGGAATAGGCTCTACAGAGAATAGGTTGTCATTTCTGCCCTTTGTCTGTGGCACTTCAACTGCTGCCCTGACCTCAGGCATACTGTAAGTTGGATGTGCACTGTCCTGACGGAGGAGATGGTGACTCCTGAGTCCGGAGGGCGAGTGTACTGCTCTCCATGGCCTTTTCTGACTGAGGTCTGTATCACTGACAATGTTTGTACAGTATGACATGTGCGTGCTGTGAATGTGTTCCCTAGCGTCTGCTGCCAGTGCTTGACGTCAGACTGTTGTTACAGAAGTTGACATGGAAATAAGGGTCTTCCTCTTCTCTATTACCTGTGGTGTATTTATCTAAACTGTGGTCTGTGACATGTGTTAGTACTAATATGTGAACAATCCTTTGAACCCCCTGAATATCTAATACATTAAAAACACACACTGGAACTACGTCTGTGTTTGTCTGTGTTGGTGCTTTGGAAAGAGCTACACGGCCACCTTTCGTCCCAACAACCTATTCAACATTACAAGCCAAAAACAAAGGTAAAAATAATCATTAGTGTAAAATCCACCCTCTTTACATGCATTAACATTTTGGCATCCAGGCAGTATAAGTTGAGCATTTTATTACCAAAACATTCCATACACTCAGTGCAGAATGCTTTTTTTCTCCATTTATTTATACAAAGATGGTAGAAGGGGGAAACGAGACAAAGCAAGTACAAATATTTTGATAATACATGACAAGATATTGCAGTTAAATTTGACATACCATACTAAAATGACATACCAAAAGTAAAAAGAAAGCTTCAACTAAAATACATACATTTACAATGTATTGAATAGACCTACATGCAAAGATTAATAACAAGTATTAAGGTTTCGTATATAAAAAATAATACTATTGAATGCAAGAACGACCTTTAGTTTTTAAAGAGAATTCTGGTACTCCAACTGATTAGACAGAAATAACCCTTTTTAAAAAGTGTAGTGTGACACAAAGACATGCACAAATGTATGTACACCGCAAAGTGCCAAGGCTGGAAATGGCAACAGAACCCTTGGTACAGAAATGTATGACCATTGTAAGTAGCTTGGTTATTTTGGTTGGTAGTATTATTCCTTCCTTTCCCAACGGCACTGAAGCACCCCTAACTATGGATTCTCTGTTGGTTCTGGACTTGTGTTGGTGTGATTCAGTCAGCACCAACTTGCTCTTAACCAGTCCATCACTCCACTCTCCCATTGAAATGAACTACGAGCAGGCCTGTAAACGTATGGAAGAGATCTAACACCAGAGTGAGGTGTTGTGACAGAGCAGAGTGGTGGTTGGAGGGAGCAGCCTGGAGCAGAGAAGAGTAGCTTAAACTCATGACCATTGAAAGTAGCCTGGACCTCAACACTGATGGGAGTGAGGGGAGAGGAATATGTGAATGAAAGAGTGCACTGCAGCAAGTGCGACTCAATCACATCGCCTCCACAACTATCAATCGTGGAGGGTCTCTTAGCGCTGATAGTATGCATCTTGGTAGTAGGGGCTTTTCCTAACAGAACAATCATCACAAATAAAATAAGACTTCTGCTATATATTATTCCTTTTCCCTTTTTGTCCTGTTCTGCATCACTAACCTGTCTTTCCCTCATTCAGTATTTACTGTATTTGACGCCCTATGCAGTCCTGTCCAGCAGCACACATACCAACTCCAGAATAGAACCCAACCCATCCTAAGAGACCCAGCGAGGAGTATGATAATCAACGGAGTAGTAAATAATACTAAATACAGGAAGAAAGTGACTGAGGTGAATGAATGCGATTTACTGATCCAAAAGATGTTCAGTTACACACACACAACGCCGCCAGCAGCGTTGTCATTTATGGAGGCACTGGGACAGACAGACGGGTACTATGACAGCTAAAACCCAACACCATGTACTCTATTCTATGTGGCATGTGTTTCCTCTATTGAACAGATGAGACAGCGAGGAAAAGTAAAACACACAGGCTTCGTATGTTGCTAACGTCACTAAATGTGCAGAAGCCCATCCCTGGGGAAAGCGGTTTCTTCTAAATGTTAGTGTTTGACTTTGGGTCTAGTGTTCTCCTCAGGGGCTTCTGTCTCAGTAGAGGCCTATAACTAAACAAAACTTACAGGCTCTCATACGTACAGCAAAAATCTAATTTGAGGACCAAGGTGCAATTTAACAGTTTAGCTGTACATTAAAAAACAATAAACAAGGCTGAAACCAAAACAAATCAAATACACACCATTGCAAAACTAAACAATGTCTGAGGCCCTTCAAGCTCTCCTGTGGCTCAGGCATACAGGATGTACATAGCGTTGTAAATCTACTGACTGTAAATGGATCATAACTACAAGGCATTACTGTAGTTGTTTACTGAGGAGGGGAGTGGTTGTCTAAGCCTGGCCGGCAGGGGGCTCCAAGAGACGTCCAGTCAAAATCCATCATTTGGAAAGGCTGTGCAGTTGCAGTGTGTCTGACATACTTGCCTTGGAAATAGGGACTCAAGTATTCACCAGAGTCCATACTGAAATGTGGGACCTACAGAAACTTTGGATGTGACAAATTACTTTAAAAATGTCTGTAGTTATGCAAGTAAGGCTTTACAAGTTGTACAGTTTTTACAGAGTCAGAACCAGCTAAACTGCCGATGTAAATGTATTCTGCTGCTTACCTGTATGTAATTTAACGTTAAATAATTGATTTTGAACTTAAATTAATTTCATTTGAAACTTCCCTTTCTATTGGGATATCTGTGGTTGACAGAAAACATTACTTTAAAACATTAAGTCTGATTTAGTTCGGTTCTTCATGTCTGTGTCCGTCTGTCCGTATTTATTTTTGCTTGGGGGGCAGCGGGGGTCATATTTAAATCTCTCTTTCTCAAAACTGGAATGCGAGAAACCACCATCTTCCAATGTCCTTCCTTCAAACGTCAAGATGACAAAGTGACAAAGAGTACAAGTACGTCTGTGATGATGGCGATGATGGTAAAGATGAGGACAAAGACTCTATAATCTGTTAACTGGCTCCTCATTCCCTCCCTCACTCTCCCGTTCCCTCCATCTCTCTCATGTACTCTGTACAGCACTCCTTAATGTGTTAGGGGGACGACGATTTCCACGTAGTTGAGAGGGAAGAATCCTGATTGACCATGCAGCATGCCCTCGTACCAGTTCTCATCGATCTGATTGGTCAGGGTGATGATGTCGCCCTCCTTGAAGCCCAGCTCTCCCTCGTTCTCTGGGTCAAAGTCAAACAGGGCCTTACAGGACGGCTGTTCTGAGACTGAATGACAGAAAGAGGAGAAAGAGAGGAGGAGAGAGGGGTGGATAACATGGGGAGAGAAGGTTGAAAGAGTGTACATCCCTGGCAGACCAGTCCCATGTCCACTCTCTGTCCCTCCCTCCTTCTTTCGGCTGGCTGACAGAGCTGGAACAGTGTCAGACTGATTGTGGTTTTAGGTTCACACCGCACCCTGTTTGTTAGCTTGTGATTCACACTGCAGTTTGAGTATTTGGGTGGCTGGGCTGGGATATTATCACACTGCAGGCTCAGACAGTGTTAGTGAGAGACAAGACGCTGAGTGATGGAGAGATGACCTGGCCCCCTCCATATAGTCCTGTGTTGTTCTTAGCTGGGGCCTGCAAGGGTTGGGGGACTACAGTAGCTAGGACTGGAGGGGTACAGGAAGTCTGTCTATGACTCATAGAGTGGAACACACATGTCGGTCAGTCTCACAACACACACGCAAAAGTAGTTGACCACACACTGATGGGTGTCCCAATCCCAATGTTTTGCATCCTCTCTGTGAGACACTGCCCTGCTCCCCCTCTCCCTCTCTCTCAGAGCTCAGGCAGTCATGGCCATGGCTCTATCCACACACCAGGCTTTTTGTCTCAAAACAATTTCCTCTTTGTGTCAGTTTACCCCACAGGGCATGGTACAGTAAATATGGGGAGGGATCCATCACAGTCTCTGCCTGGGAGATTCACTTTCATTGTTGAACACAACACATCCCCTCCCCATAAATCTAGGAGACTTCCAGAGATACAACTAACCCAAAGATGTATCATATCTCTATCCTTATTCAACCCGTTTATTTACCAGCATGACGGTGAATGTAGTTAGTATCATCTAGAATAAGCTTTACAGTTACACCAGCTATCTGTATGTGACAATGATCCAGCTGACAATATGGAGTGGGTTTAGTCCAATGGTACTATTGCATTCACTGCAGGTCATTAAACGGTGTCAATCAAAAAGCTCTAGGCTTCATATCTAAAAACAATTCTGGTAAACATTTAAACCAGAGAAACAACCAAACCCAATGAAGAACCGAATCAAATTATACATTTCTCAAATATCATGTGTACAAGATGATGGATCAGTTCAATCACAGAACTTCCAAGTCGAGAGCTTTTTGATTTGACACTTGGCTCACTGATAGTATTGCATCAACCGTTTCATACAGGTAGCTTGGCTGCCATCTCTCTGACAAACACTCTCACTCTCTGACTCACATCTGGTTTTCTGAAATGACAATCTGGCGTGGAGGAAGTGTAACTCTGATGATGTCATAGGAAGAGAAAAACAAGGTCAAAAGGAAACAAGGGCAACCAGCTGACAGCACCCCCCTCCTGTTCATTATCTCCACACACGCACACACACACCTCATCCTTCAACAAACACACAGTCATACTACACTGCAGACTCAGTGTGAGTCAACCTCAAAACTGGCTGCAGTAGTAGAATAAGATTGAAATAAATGGCCTTCTCTTTGATGAGCTGATGTACACTGTAGGTAGCATGGTCCAACTGTGTTACCTGAGTTGCGGGAGGATGGTGTGGCAATGGAGGTCGTGTAGCCACCATTGGTTGATTGGTTGTCACATTCTCCAAAGTCAAAGATGGGTTTGGGCTTGGGCGTATACTCGCGGCGTGGTCGGTTCTGGGCCTCGTTCATCCTGAAGAGAAAGAGAGTTAGATCAACCCAGCAGGTCCAGAGACCAAAGTTCATTTCTGTTTGTTGACTCAATGTTAAAAATAGAACATTTGACATATTTGTCATTTAGCAATTACGCTTATCCAGAGGGACTTACAAGAGCAATTAGGGTTAAGTGCCTTGCTCAAGGGCACAGACAGATGTTTCACCTAGTCGGCTCAGGGATTCGAACCAGCGACCTTTTCAATTACTGTCGCAACGCTCTTAACTGCTAGGCAAGTAGGCTTACTGGCTGTAAAAAATCAAGAACTCAAAATGTACACAAGGTCAACCAGTGTGTACTGTACGCTCTGTGATTGAGGGCCTTGAATGTGTTGTTTCAGATTCACAGGAGAACACATTGACACAGATATGGAAAGGACAAACATGATTGTTATGACTAGACAGGGAGAAGGGGTTGGTGAGTGGGCCTACTGTATCTGTATGATGACACTTTGGACACATAACTTGCAGTGATTGAGCAGGGAAGAAAGGTTAGGGATAGAGATGGAGGCTGCTGCATTATGTACCTGTCCCTCAATTTGTCAGAGAGCTCGTCCAGGATCTGTGTGGCCTGTCTGTGGTACTGCAGCTGGGACTCCACCAGAGACGACAGCTGGCTCACCTGTTCTATCTGCACAGAGACACACACAGAGAGCAGGCTATGGTTACTGACTGTACACACTCACACACAAACAGAGATACAAGCATGCACTCAGTCACGTACACAGAGACACACGCACAAGGACCCAGCCCATGGTCACACTTGATATACACATGAGTAATAACAATGGCATTCCCCTGGATACCCAGTATCACACTGTGGTTAATGTGTAATCTGTCTAATGGTAATTGAGAGCAGTACTGTAAATTAGATAAACTAAAAGTTATGAAATACATTTTACCAAGACAAATATGATTATTCATCTTCTGAATCGTTCAGTGTGATCTTTCTCTAATATATATCAAAAAGTCAAATGTCGTAACCTAATAAAGAAATGCTACAAAAATTATTTCCAGCAAGCTATTCTAGTCTAGCCTTTTCTACATGGTACTCCAAGAGCTAAAGAGCGGTATTTAATGAGAGAGGCCAGCAGAGCACAGGAGCTTGCGTATTGCGCAAGAGACAGAGGCTATAAGTTAGAAGCTTATTATGCATAACCCATCATTAATTAGCCTAATATAAAAGGCTAATACTGCATTGAATGTATTACCTGAAAGAGGTAGGCTAGGACATCTATAAGTAGGGCTATATACTGTATCACTCTAGAACAGGATTATCTATTTTGGATGCTATTTTAATGGAGTTGACTGCACGAGAGTCCTCGCGCTTGCACTGATTTAAAGCAACAATATTCAAGTGATAGGCTGTTTTTAAACTCTGCAGCTGCAATGAAAAAATATATTTTCTTTACAATTAAAAAACAAGGTGACTCCCTAAAGCCAGATGGATGGGTAAATTACTGCAACATAGGCTAATCTGCAGCAAATGTAGGCCTACCTGTCACAAGAAAAAAAGTGACCATGATGAGATGATAGGTCTACATGCATTGTGAACTGCTGCTCCATACTGAGATGGGCTGTCTGTCATGCAGAGGCTGTATAGAAGCCAGATTGACAGTGCATTTGGAAAGTATTCAGACCCCTTGACTTTTTCCACATTTTGTTACATTACAGCCTTATTCTAAAATGGATTTAATAAATAAAAATCCTCAGCAACCTACACACAATACCTCATAATTACAAAGCGAAAACAAGTTTTTAATAACTATTTGCTAATTTATATATAAAAAAAAAAAGAGGACCCTTTGCTATGAGACTCAAAATTGAGCTCAGGTACATCCTGTTTCCATTAACCACCCTTGAGATGTTTCTACAAATTGATTGGAGTCCACCTGTGGTAAATTCTATTGATTGGACATGATTTGGAAAGGCACACACCTGTCTGTATAAGTTCCCACAGTTGACAATGCATGTCAGAACAAAAACCAAGACATGAGGTTGAAGGAATTGTCTGTAGAGCTCTGTGACAGGATGTGTCGAGGCACAGATCTGGTGAAGGGTACCAAAACATTTCTGCAGCATTGAAGGTCCCCAAGAACACATGGAAGGGGTACAGGAAGAAGATTGGAACCACCAAGACTCTTCCTAGAGCTGTATGCCTGGGTAACTGAGCAATCGGGGGAGAAGGGCCTTGGTCAGGGAGGTGCTCAAGAACCAGATGGTCACTCTTACAGAGCTCTAGAGTTCCTCTGTGGAGATGGGAGAACCTTCCAGAAGGACAACCATCTCTGCAGCACTCCACCAATCAAGGATTTATGGTAGAGTGGCCAGACGGAAGCCACTCCTTGGTAAAAGGCACATGACAGCCCGCTTGGAGTTTGCCAAAGGCACCTAAAGACTCTCAAACCATGAGAAACAAGATTTTATGTTCTGATGAAACCAAGATTGAACTCTTTGGCCTGAATGCCAAGCGTCACGTCTGGAGGAAACCTGGCACCATTCCTACGGTGAAGCATGGTGGTGGCAGCATCATCCTTAATGAAAACCGTCCCCAGAGTGCTCAGGACCTCAGACAGGGGTGACGGTTCACCTTCCAACAAGACAACGACTCTAAGCACACAGCCAAGACAATGCAGGAGTGGCTTTGGGACAAGTCTCTGAATGTCCTTGAGTGGCCCAGCCAGAGCCCGGACTTGAACCCGATCGAACATCTCTGGAGAGACCTGAAAATAGCTGTGCGGCAATGCTCCCCATCCAACCTGACAAAGCTTGAGAGGATCTGCACGGAAGAATGGGAGAAACTACCCAAATACAGGTATGCCAAGCTTGTAGCGTCATACCCAAGAAGACTCGAGACTGTAATCTCTGCCAAACAAAGTATTGAGTAAAGGGTCTGAATACTTATAGTACGTAAATGTGATATTTCAGTTTTATATATTTTATAAAAAAAGCTCAAATTTCTAAAAACCTGTTTTTGCTTTGTTATTATGGGGTGTTGTGTGTAGATTGATGAGGTAAAAAAAAGATTTAATCAATTTTAGAATAAGGCTGTAATCTAACAAAATGTGGAAAAAGTAAACGGGTCTGAATACTTTCCGAAGGCACTGTAGGCATCACCAATACTTCCCACAGTTGTGTCAGGTTGGCTGGATGTCCTTTGGGTGGTGGACCATTCTTGATACACACGGGAAACTATTGAGCATGATAAACCCAGCAGCGTTGCAGTTCTTGACACAAACCATACCCCGCTCAAAGGATTTAAATCTTTTGTCTTGCACATTCACCCTCTGAATGGCACACATACACAATCGTTGTCTCAATTGTATCGAGGCTTAAAAATCCTTCTTTAACCTGTCTCCTTCCCTTCATCTACACTGATTGAAGTGGATTTAACAACATCAATAAGGGAACATAGCTTTCACCTGGGTTCACCTGGTCAGTCTATGTCATGGAAAGAGCAGGTGTTCTTAATGTTTTGTATACTCAGATTACTTTAGTCTAAGACTGCCACCATTGAAGTCATTTGTGGTGATCAGGGGTGTTGTACAAAACAAAGTCATCAGCGATTGTGTTCTGGCCCAACACATCGGTTCCGGACCAATCACGGCCTCGAATGTGTTCACATTTGGTGAAGTGTCGGGACTCAGATCATGACTCACTACGGAGAAGCAACTAACATCCGTGGGCATGGCGTAGCGTTTGGCAGGAGCAAGGAGTCTGGGTAGCCAAGCAAGAGGTTAGGACCATTGGTTTTCTTAGAGGATTATCTATTAACATTATTTTACTCATTGGTCAAAAGATGCGTTTTTGATTGGACACCCTTTATAAACCCTCCAGAGAAGGGCGGGTAGGGATAACCACAGTTAACATAGGCCACAAAGCTGATTAACGCTGTACATAGATGATATTTCATGTTGACCTAAGTTGGTTCATGCTGCAGGTGACACTCTTGTTATGGTGGAGAAGTGTGGATTTAAACAGTAAATCTAATTGAACAAATTACCTTTAGCCCATAGATGGCACCGCTTGCCCCCAACGGAACTGGTCTCTGTCACTGAGCAATCAGACCGATAATGAAATCATAAACATCAGATTGATGCTAGGCTGGGTATTCCCATTGACATTGTGAATGTTATCAAGGGACAGGCCCACACCTACAGACAGGTACTACTTACGTCAGTCTCCAGTATGTTGTACATGCTGATCTCAGCCACCTCTTTAGACTCGTGGAACTTCTCCAGGGCCTGTCTCAGCTCCTCATCTGGTATTTTCCCTTGGCGCTTCTTCTTATAGTCGTAGTCCAGACGCCTTCCCTCCAGCTTCTTCAGATGGTGCTGGGGGACGGGAGGAGGAAGAGGAGGAGAAGAGATGGGTAGATGAGGAGAGGGATGTAACTCACATTCAGTTAAAACTAGAGAGATGGCAAAGAAGTTGAGTTTTAGCAGCAGATAGATAAGCATGTAACGTGATACAGTACCTGTATCTCTCGGAGGTCCTTGTCACACAGGTTTTGTAATGGATCAATGAAGTTCTGTTTGACGTCGATGTCTAAAGAGTCCTTCACCTCCGCCAGCCTCTTCATGGTCTCCCCCGCGTCTACTAGAGCCCCACCTGACACAGAGCAAAAGCAGACGCTGAGTCACAAGTGATTAAATTCACCACTCCACAAAACAGATACCATCTATGCACTGACAGACACAACGTACCAAAGTTGGTTTCCTCCCCTAGGTCCCGGCCGTACTTGACCATACACTCTCCCAGCAGGCCCTCAGCTTGGGGATAGCCTGGGTTCTTCACCTGGCCTCTGATCTTAGACACAGTGTTCAACATAGACAGCTTTGCCCGTGACGCTGAGAGGGATGGAGAAAGGGAGACAGTGAGAGGGAGGGATGGAGAGGTGGCAGTTATAGGACTTGTGTTCAAGCTACCTTATATCTGTGATATAGTACAAAATATTTTTTTTACCACCAATTACACACTTTCTATACATTTTAATTGAAGGTCTAATTAAGACACTAAGAATCCCTTTCTGGTCCATTGCTTTACCTGGGTTAGGCTGCAGGTACTCTGAGGTTTTAGATATGACTTCCACCACAGCCTTGCTGGTCACATCTACTTTCTATAAAACACAGGGGAGGGGACGTCACTAACAACCACAACGAAATATGGAACACAATGTCTTTCCTTTAATTTCTTCCAAATCTTTTATTTGCGATGAGACTAGTTTCCAAATAGGCAATGAAAAAGATGATGAAATATTGTCACTTCACTAATTGTACTGTTAAATGAAACTGACTTTGTGAAACAACCAAAGTTCATTCAGTGCAGGTGTGTACAATAGACCACTTAAGTGACGTCTTTTTCTGTTGATTGCTGGACTCCATGACAGTTGGCTGAAGCAGCAAAGGCAGGTGCGCTGCCACTCTATGTATCTATTCACAGGGCTCCCCTATGAATACTATACTGACATACTGTCACAGCGTGCAAACAGACTGCTCACTAACAGCTGACTCTTCACTTCAGTCCACAGCTATGCATGATGCAACACTCCCTTCTAGTGCATGGTTGTCTAGACTCTATGGTCATATGCAAGTAAGGTGAACGAGACTGTATTATTAACATCATCACTACTGCATTATGTAACACTGTAGGGCATATCTATTCATGCACTGTGTTGTTGGGCTACGTGTGTCTGGTTGTGTTAACTTATTAGCCTTTGTCCTGATGCCATTCTGTTAACCTGTAAATATATTTGCCTAATATATAGAATTCTAACTTTACTACTCTACTTCAGGTAACGGTAATTCATGTACAGTCAAAGAGGCATTATACCCTTTCCAAATCTTTGAAGTCTTCATCCAGTTTCGTTCCCTCTGCACCGCCAACCTTCTCACTGACCATCTGCACAGAGAGAGTGGGAGAGAAAAGCGTCATTATTACACAATACATATGCCGTTCTTGAGAGCGAATCAGAAAGATCCCTCAACAGATGTGATCGTTTTCTTACTCTGTCAGAAAATACAGATGGCCAGTTCCGCCATTCACACAGTAATGTTCTAATCGTGAAGGTAACAGTTGAATCTTAACTGACATCAGTCTGTACTGACTGACACCATCAAACAACCCTCTAGGAAACAAAAGTAGAGTTCTTCTTTATTCTCACAGATACACCCGTGCAGAAATAAATACAGGCTTGTCTAGATATGACAATTGTAGATCACTGGAGCCTACAGTACAGAATTTGAGGTGGAATTATGTCGATACAGTAAAAGGACCAGATGCTGGAATCCTGTACAATATATTTGATCCTCTATAATGACCATGTACTGTAGGGTAGTGAATCACCTCATAACTGTAAACATCAGATATAGGACATTTCTCACATTCAGTTCAACATGTTGGAACTTGTTGTGTAAGACACCAATACGTGCAGGCCACCCAGCATTAAATGTAGCCTACAGGTTTACCTTCTCCCGCTATCTACCCCCCTGTGGAAAAAGACTGCTTTACATGTCTGCACTTTAAAGGGATACTTCAGGCTTTTGGCAATGAGGCCCTATATCTACTTCCCCAGAGTTAGATGAACTAGTGGATACCATTTTTATGTCTCTCGGCCCAGTATGAAGGAAGTTAGAGGTAGTCGCGAGCCAATGCTAACTAGCGTTAGCATAATGACTGGAAGTCTATGGGTATCTGCTAGCATGCTAAGGCTAGTTAGCAACTGCACTAGCGCTAGTTAGCAACTTCCTGCAAACTGCATGCAGACATAAAAATGGTATACACGAGTTCATCTGACTCTGGGGAAGTAGATAAAGGGCCTCAACAAAAAAAAAGAAGCCCTCTCTCTACCGCACTTCTCTCCCTCAGTTTTGCTTCCCAGTTCCTCCCTCATAAAAAGTCTCTCAACTTCACTACTTGGCTATATATAGGGGGACTACAATACAGTATGTAGTAACGTCAACATTCCAACTCAATTTCAGCTTTGACCTGCTGCAAGTACCATATGATGACCATGGCACCATGACACCATAACATCACAGTGATGCAATAACATTTTCACTCTCTTGATATGATTTCATATGAATATTGCTGCCAGTGCTTTGATACCTGTGTTGTAATAGTTTTTCATGGCAAAAATTAAAACACAAAGCAGACCAAACTCTTTGGTCCTTTAAAAACCTGCTGTATGTAAAATATTGTGTGCTATAGCTTGGAATATAAATACATGTGACTCTGGATGATGTTTGTTTCCAACATTAGGGCTGTTATTCTAAAGATGTTAAATCCGCTTCATGTTTTGTTTCCTTGCCATGACACTAACGAGTTTCGCAATACTGGTATCGTCCCCACCCTACAAAACATACAGGGAAACTGTATATCTTGATTCTACCCCTTTCTGGATTTTGTAAATTTTTTATAATGACAATACCTAAATGTTTTTGAAGTGACGTACACCGCTATCCTAATTGAAAGTATATGCACTCTTTTATAAAGAAACTTTAGGATACACATTCAACATTTTTTATGCTACGTACTGTATTCTGACATCCCAGTTTAAAAACTTCCCCATCATATCCCAAGAGCTTGAATACTTTTTCATTCCCCATAGGCTACCGGTAATTCCTTGGCATTCAAGTAGCCTACATTTCTCTCCCTTCTGCCATGTCAGTCCTAAATATGTTAGGGAGGTCTAGCTAACCCAGTTATGACCAGGAGAAAAACAACTGCCTGTGGGGACAAAGGGACGGTTCTGCAGCATACACTGCCAGTGGCAAGGCACAACATCTACCCACTACTCCTGTCCCACTGCCTGAGGGGCTTCACTCTAACAAGAGGAGTATAGGCTATTTGCATTTCTACCTCTCTGCCCTGGGAGAGGGATAATCATTGAAAGCCTTTCCTTGTGCAAATGTCACATTGTAGACTAATTAGGCTATAGGACCTTGGTGAGTGCAGCAGGTCGCCTACCTTTAGATTACAGTAATAAACTGTGGTATGTATGAGGTAAACATGATACCCTCTGGCTCCGTAGGACTGTTCTAACTTCAGGTTGAGAGCTTCAAGTTCCTTGGTGTCCACATCACCAACAAACTATCATGGTCCAAACACACAAAGACAGTCGTGAAGAGGGCACGACAAAGCCTATTCCCCATCAGGAGACTGAAAAGATTTGGCATGGGTCGTCAGATCCTCAAAAGGTTCTACAGCTGCACCATCGAGAGCATCCTGACTGGTTGCATCACCGCCTGGTATGGCAAATGCTCGGCCTCCGACCGCAAGGCACTATAGAGGGTAGTGCGTACGGCCCAGTACATCACTGGGGCCAAGCTTCCTGCCATCCGGGACCTCTATACCAGGCGGTGTCAGAGGAAGGCCCTAAAAATTGTCAAAGACTCCAGCCACCCGTGTCATAGACTGTTCTCTCTGCTACCGCATGGTGTAACAGTTTAACTTTAGTCCGTCCCCTCGCCCCGACCCGGGCGCGAACCAGGGACCTTCTGCACACATCAACAACTGACACCCACGAAGCATCGTTACCCATCGCTCCACAAAGGCCGCGGCTCTTGCAGAGCAAGGGGAACCACTACTTCAAGGAGCAAGTGGCGTCACCGATTGAAAGGCTATTAGCGCACACCACCGCTAACTAGCTAGCCATTTCACATCCGTTACAATGGCAAGCGGTACCGGAGTGCCAAGTCTGGGTCTAAAAGGCTTCTTAACAGCTTCTACCCCCAAGCCATAAGACTCCTGAACAGCTAATCAAAGGGCTATCCAGACCCCTCTTTTACGCTGCTGCTAATCTCTGTTTATTATTTATGCATAGTCACTAACTCTATCTACATGTACATATTACCTCGACTAACCGGTGCCCCCGCACATTGACTCTGTAGCGGTACCCCCTGTATATAGCCTCGCTATTGTTATTTTACTGCTGCTGTTTAATGATTTGTTACTTTTTACTTAACACTTTTTTTCTTAACTTCTTAAAGCATTGTTGGTTAAGGGCTTGTAAGTAAGAATTTCACTGTAAGGTCTACACCTGTTGTATTCGGCGCATGTGACAAATAACATTTGATTTGATTAACATTCACTATAGTCACAGAAAGTGAGGTTGGTGAGAGTAAACTTACTGACATGATGTAGCATTTGGTTTTACTTACTGAAACAGTTCAAAATGAGTTACGCCTATATACTTCAGGGGGGAGGACACGATTGGTACATTCTGTGCCCATTAATACAAACCACATGGGGGTGATAAAAATATAAACGCAACATGTAAAGTGTTTGTCCCATGTTTCAAGGGATGAAATAAAAGATCCCAGAAATGTTCCATACGCCCGGAGCATTTCTCCTTTGCCAATATAATCCATCCACCTGACAGGTGTGGCATATCAAGAAGCTAATTAAACAGCATGATCATTACACAGGTGCACCTTGTGCTGGGGACAATAAAAGGACACTAAAATGTGTAATTGTCATCACACAACAGAATGCCACAGATGTCTCAAGTTTTGAGGGAGCGTACAATTGGCATGCTGACTGCAGGAATGTCCACCAGAGCTGTTGCCAGATAATTGAATGTTAATTTCTCTACCAAAAGCCACCTCCAATGTTGTTTTAGAGAATTTGGTAGTACTTCCAACCTGCCTCACAACTGCAGACCACACGTAACAACGCCCGCCCAGGACCTCCACATCCGGCTCCTTTACCTGCAGGGTCGTCTGAGGCCAGCCACCCGGACAACTGATGAAACTCTGGGTTTGCACAACCGATTTCCTGCACAAACTGTCAGAATCTGTCTGAGGGAAGCTACTCTGTGTGCTCGTCCTCCTCCACAGGGTCTTGACCTGACTGCAGTTCAGCGTCGTAACTTCAGTTGGTAAAAGCTCACCTTCAATGGCCACTGGTACGCTGGAGAAGTGCTATTCAAGGATGAATCCACTGTAAACTGTACCGGGCAGATGACAGACATGTGGGCGAGCGGTTTGCTGATGTCAACGTTGTGAACAGAGTGCGGTGGGGTTATGGCATGGGCAGGCATAAGCTACAGACAACAAACAACTGCATTTTATTGATGGAAATTTTAATGCAGAGATACTGTGACGAGATCCTGGGCCCATTGTCGTGCCATTCACCTGCTGCCATCACATCATGTTTCAGCATGATAATGCATGGCTCCTTGTTGCAAGGATCTGTACACCAAAATATGAAACATTTGGTTGGGATACTCTGGATCAAGGTGTACAACAGCATGTTCCAGTTTCTGATCCACGCCCATATCTTTTAAAAGGTATCTGTGACCAACAGATACATATCTGTATTCCCAGTCATGTGAAATCCATAGATTACGACCTAATGAATTAATTTACATTGACTGATTTAATTACATCAACTGTAACTCAGTAAAATCTAGCATGTTGCGTTTTAAATTTTGTTCAGTGTATGTACTTCATAGTACCAGTTGTTGCTACAGACGTGTACACTGCTTTTACAGTGAGTGTCAGATCTGACGAGTAGAAATAGACACCCAGCAAATAGAGTGCTGACTTCCTGTGCATGCCGCGCTACCGATTCCCCACATAACGTGTAAACCAGAGAATGGATCATCTAAACATACACAGTATCTGGGGTAGAAAGTCCACTGACTGAGGGATGGGGAAAGTGACTCATATAGAGGAATCTGAATGGGGACGAAGAGGAGCCACAATGACAGTGCAAGAGCTAATAGAATCAGTGTCTAAGGCAATGGTGTTAGCCCATAAAAATGTGTTTGCTTTACACCAACAGGTGGGGAAATGGTGTGTTCAGCTCTTGCTAGCCACAAAACTGCTACTGTGGCAAAACATGGATGGTGGCTGTGCTTTCATAGGCCTAAAATATGTTGAGGGGAATAATGAGTGGCGCAGCGGTCTAAGGTACTGCATCTCAGTGCTAGAGGCATCACTACAGACACCCTGGTTCGAATCCAGGCTGTATCACAACCGGCTGTGATTGGGAGTCCCATAGGGCGGCGCACAATTGGCCCAGCGTCATCCGGGTTTGGCCGGTGTATGCCGGCATTGTAAATAAGATTTTTTTAATAACTGACCTGCCTAGTTAAATAAAAGGTAAAAAAATATATATTTAAAATAAAAATACATTTGAATAAAAACAATATAAAAAAGACATTCACAAAAATAAATTTTGAAAAAGTAACCCTACAGCTGAATGTTTTATATATTTAGTATATATTTTAAAAAATACATAACCGCCACAGATTGTCTTGAAAGTAACGCGTAAATCTCCTCCTGAAAAAGATATAGCTTTATTTAATAGAAATCTTCACAAAGAGAAATGTAGTCACATTTTAGTTATGCAGTGAGGCAGACACACAAGGCCACATACGTGC
This sequence comes from Salvelinus namaycush, assembly GCF_016432855.1. NCBI lineage: Eukaryota > Metazoa > Chordata > Actinopteri > Salmoniformes > Salmonidae > Salvelinus > Salvelinus namaycush. Next base: position 18,831,565 of record NC_052316.1, read on the forward strand.
CGGCTACTGCTAGCTAGATAACGAGGGAGGAGAGCACAACACTGACGCCTGAAAATAGCATCTCTTTTACAGAGAATGGTGTGATTGTAATTTATTGGGAGAGAGACAGCTGTGAGTCAGCTGTAGTGAGTCAGCTGCCTCCTTAACAATGGGCCATCCACTGCCAGGCTTTCTCCTTTTACACAACATTATAGAAAAAGATCTCATAACTGTCTGACACCTGAATGGATCACACACTGGCCCTACTGACCCTGAAGGGAAAAGGCAGTGAAGGACTTCGTAACACTGCTGGCAAAATAGACATGATACACCTATACATTTGGATCATGAAGTATGTATTTTGCTAATAGACCTATGTGAGATTATGCAGAAAAATACTATCCATGAGTTCATCTGACTCTGGGGAAGTAGATAAAGGGCCTCTGCCAAAATCCTGAAGTATCCCTTTAACCTTTTGAGCTGCATACGATCCTTCAGTTAACCACTCCCTTGTGAGTGAATATGATAGGATCAGCCATCTGCAGACTCCACTCTGACCCACCATTTCCTCTAACATTCCCACCAACTTCCCTGTACATATTGCAAAGTATGCTGCTAGTGCAGGATAATGAAAGGCATTTCATTCAGATATTAAGTCAGATTAAGTATTATCTATGATACATGGTGCATGTGTGTAAACAAGTTGAATGTTTAGGCCATGTTTTGGAAATGTGTCAAAGTAAGGGGGGCAGTAAGTTAAAAAAACATGGGCGTGTGGGGTGCTGCATATATTATCTAAAGCCAACTTCCTGCATTCCATAAGAGCAGAAAAAAGTGCTGTTGAAAAAACAATAATAATCCTACAATTAGGCCTATTTCCAATCACATGCCATCATTGGTAGTAACGTCCCTGCATGCTCTGAATAAGCATGTTATTTTGTGCCTTGCAGGGGAGCGTAATTTATTGTTGTCATCTTGCATTATTGACTCCTATGGAGTTTGGCAAGAAACTGCAACTGCATTGCAGTCCAATCCAATCTGGGAAAGCACTGCCTCGTTCATCTCTCTTCACCCCCTGTAAAACATGCACATGCACACACAAACACTGCAGTTCTGCCTCTCCATTTTCTCTTGCACTTTATTTCCATCTTCCCAATGGATTGACTCTTTTCCCACTTTCTCTCACCTACAGGGATCTACACTTGCTCCTAACAGGAAGTCGGGGTAGAAAGCAAATGGATTTTCTGCAGAGATCAGCAGGAAGTGTGACTCAAAAGTCTATTTTAATAATCAGCAACCAGAACTGAGATCAGACAGGGAGGGCTCCAACTAAACTGAGGATTTAAAAAAAATAAAAATGAAATTAACTACAGAAGAGAAACAATGTGTAAAAATGTATTATTTGATCATTACTTTTATAAAGAGATTTCCTATGCCATACAAGGCAGTTACTACCAACACCAAGCTACACAAAATCAATATCCCCAGGGCATACATAACCTAGTGCCTTCAAACAACTCTGGACATCGAAGACAGTTACTGCAATTTTTCCATTGTTCCCCTCTAATCAGGGACTGATTTAGACCTGGACACCAGACTGTGTGCAATTAATTATTTTTGGTAGTACAGAAAACCAGCATGCGCCGGACCTCGCAGGGCAAGAGTTGAATACCCCTGGCATTGTAGGACAAATGTGTTACTTTAAGGTGTGCATCCACCCCTAGCATGCCTGTTGAGTGACAGCCTTGACACATGCACTGTGTAGCTAACGGTAGACTAGGTATCCCAGCTGTGCACTAGGATTGGATACCTGAAAAAGGTGTTTCTTGGTGATTCTAAGCACACAAAAAGTAGCCAATTAGCTGGCTAAACGTTAACTTAACTGTCAAGTTTATCAAGGCATTATTTTGAAAGGCAAATTAAATCAAATGAAAGGCAAATGAAATCATAATGACATAGGTAGCTTACTATTTTCTTTTCTTAAGAATGTCTGTCTAGCTAGTGTGTAAGGGAAGTAGCTAATTAACTATCAAGAGAACTATTTAGCCCGCTAAGAGACGCATACAAGTAAATGCAAGCTAACGTTAGCTAGCTAATTTAGCAAACTATTACTTTATCTTGAACCCGTTGATTGCTAACGTTATAGCTATAACATTAGCTAATACTTATTTAAACCAATGTGTTAGTATTTGTTTGCATGTCCGTCTATAACTATTACAGAACTTCAGAAGTGTATAAAAAGTAACTAGATAAGTTAACTAGCTGGCCACATGCTACCTAGCTATGTTTACTAGCTACAGTAACAGTTATTCTGAGGGGAGGAAAGTTGTTCGCTAACCTGGCTGGCTTTATAAAACTGCTTCTTGAAGCCCGCTACTGACATCTTGGAGCCGGACTGTTTCAATTTTGCAGTAAATTAAAGTTGAGAATAACTAGCTATTACGCAAAATTGTTAACTAGTACGCCGTGGTCATAAGATTGCGCTATCGTCGTTCAGTCAGGAGACGCCAAATGTCTGATTGCTGACCACGTCAACGAGGATTTCATGCGGTTCACAAACGTGAACCGCGGTTGTACAAGCACGCAGATCTCTATAAGTGCAGATAGGTATTGAAAGCCTCTAGTAATACGTAGCTATGAGCATATCCACACAGTGTACACTTTTGCAAAATTGCACCAAGCGGTTAATCCCTGCACTGCACATTCCACAGTTTGCAGATGGTCTCTCCATAAACAAGTACGCAGCGCCCACTATCGCACAGAAGAGGAACAGGCCAATCAATACAATAGGTTCTATGTTCACTTTCCACCCCCCACAGGGTGGCAGAAGTGTTCTTCGATGGTTTTCTAGACGTGCGTTGTCTCAAGCACTTTTAGGCTAGTTTTGAGATACATTTTGAGCAGTGGAGGCTAGTGGGAGGAGCTATAGGAGGACATACTAATTGTAATGGCTGGAATGGAATCAATTGGAATGGAGTCAAACATGTGGTTTCCAAATGTCTGCTTGATACCGTTCCATTTATTCCATTCCACCCATTACAATGAGCCCGTCCTTCTATAGCTCCTCCCACCAGCCGCCATTGATTTTTAGATACCCCTACTCGAGGTGTAATGCAACAGAACCATATTTTTCTATATCTCTGAGGTCTCCCATATATTAAATGGATGGTTGTGTGAAAATATTTTACTGCAAAAGTGGTTAAATTGATAGATATTGTGGGGTGGACCAAATAAGCTCATGTAACCCAATATTGCTGGTAGCTGTTCAATAGACAACTTCCCAAGTCAAATTTGCTCTCATTCAGTGCTGTATGGTCATGCCTGACAAAAACACATAGTATCACCATCCATGTTGTGGCTATTGTAATCTGCTATAAAACACCCACCAAACTAAAACAGTGCAGAATAATGCCTGGCTGGAGGGGGGTGCGCCACATAAACACATGTAACTCAATATTGCAATCTCTGATATTGCTCATATGTGGAATACAACTATTCAGCTGTCTACCCTACATACACAAACAAACAGCATTAGAATATCTTCATGCATCTTGGAAATATAGACCTGTAAACACACAGATAGAATAGGCAGAAATATCAACTATGAATATTGTCAGGACCCGGTGTGAGAAACAGTCACTAATAGTCGGCAGAACCCAGAAGATGAGGCAGACTCAGCAGTACTAGAGATGGTGGTTTAATAAAAGAACAAGATCTTCAGGCAAAGAATATAAATCCACAACGTCCAAAATAAAGCCAAGAGGCAAAAAATGGATATCCTCCAAAATACAAAGAAACTCCACAAAGTGGTAAAAACAGCAGGGAAAAACAAACCTCAAAAGACTAATCAAAAATACACAAGAACTAAACCAGAGAACCTCTGGAAAATCCAATAAGAGAAATATATGTTCACAACAAGGCTGGGGCTGGGTGCTAACATACAAACACTGAGCAAAGAACTGAGGAACACACAGGGTTTAAATACCAACAAGGGAATGACACACAGGTGCAAACAATAATTAGAGCAAGGAAAAAAACAAAAGGTTCAAAAAAGGTGCAATGGGGACATCTAGTGACCAAAACCTGAACAGTCCTGGCCAAAACCTGACAGAATCCCCCTCCTAGGAACGGCTCCTGACGTTCCTACCAGCCTTCTCAGGGTGGAGGGCCCTGAACTGACGAATGAGGTCAGGGTCCAGTACGTCCTTGGCAGGAACCCAGGAGCGCTCCTCGGGACCGTAGCCTTCCCAGTCCACCAGATACTGCCAGGACCGCTGCACCCGGCGGGAATCCAGTATCCGGTGGACGGTATAAGCCGACTGGCCTCCGATGACACGGGGCGGAGGTCTGCCTGCCGGGATAAGGGGAGAAAAAACAACAGGTTTTAATAAAGAAATGTGAAATGTGGGATTGATCTTAAGGGATCTGGGTAAGTGTAGGCGAAAAGTAACGGGATTGACTCTCCTGGCAATCTTAAAGCGGCCGATGAATCTCTGGAACAGCTTGCGAGACTCCACCCGTAGTGGTAAGTTCTTAGTTGAGAGCCAAACTCTCTGGCCGGGGTACAGGGTAGGCCCGGGACGGCGACGTCTGTTGGCTTGTCGTTGGTACTGCTGTGAGGAACGCAGAAGATTAAGACGGGCCTTCTTCCACGTAAGCCGACAGCGTCTGATGAACCTCGAGGCTGAAGGCACTCTGACTTCTGCCTCCTGGTCCGGGAACAATAGAGGAGCATAGCCAAACTGACGCTCGTGCGGGGATATACCAGTGGAGGAGGAGCACAAGGTGTTGTGCGCGTACTCGGCCCAAACAATGAAGGATGACCATGTGGACGGGTTGTTGGAAACCATACATCTGAGGGTGGTTTCCAGCTCTTGATTCATCCTCTCAGTTTGGCCTTTGGACTCCGGATGGTACCCTGAAGATAAACTGGCCGTGGCCCCTATGAGTTGGCAGAAGGCCTTCCAAAACCTTGAGGCGAACTGGGGACCTCTGTCAGAAACCATATCTTGCGGAATGCCAAAGACTCGGAACACATGGTTAATCACCAACTCAGCTGTTTCCTTGGCAGAAGGTAATTTGGTCAAGGGAACAAACCTGGCCGCCTTAGAAAACCTGTCGATGATGACTAGGATAGTAGTATTACCATGGGACGGAGGAAGGCCAGTAATAAAGTCCAACGAGATATGGGACCAGGGTCGGTGGGGAATAGATAAAGGGTGAAGGAGTCCTTGAGGGCGGAGGTGAGAAGATTTGCCCTGGCAGCACACGGGACAGGCCTTGACGAAAGTGGCAACGTCTTCTTTTATGGTGGGCCACCAGAACTTACGCTGAATGAACTCCAAGGTGCGACCTACGCCCGGGTGACAGGTGAGGCGAGAGGAGTTCCCCCACAGAAGGACTTGGGATCTTGCTGCCTTGGGAACAAACAACCGATTGGCAGGACCTCCTTTAGGACCCGGTTCGATGGCTTGAGCTTGTCTCACGGTATCATCAACTTGCCACGAGATTGGAGCCACGATCTTAGCGGCAGGAAGAACAGTCATGTCAGTATCTTCTCGAATGGCAGGAGAGTAGACTCGTGACAAGGCATCCGGTTTGAGATTCTTCGACCCGGGTCTATAGGTGAGGATAAACTGGAATCGGCTGAAGAAAAGAGACCATCGAGCTTGTCTGGAGTTCAACCGCTTCGCCTGCTGGATATACTCCAGATTTTTGTGGTCCGTAAGCACTTGAAACGGTTGAGAAGCCCCCTCGAGCCAGTGTCTCCATTCCTTCAATGCCATCTTAACCGCTAGGAGTTCACGATCCCCCACATCGTAATTCCTCTCGGCCGGGGTAAGCCGGTGAGAGAAGAAGGCGCAAGGATGAAGCCTCAGGTCTTCACCCCTCTGAGACAAGACAGCTCCAACACCAACCTCTGATGCGTCTACCTCCACCACAAAAGGTTCATCCGCCGTCGGTAGTGTCAGGATGGGAGCAGAGAGGATGCGCTGCTTGAGTCCTTGGAAGGCCGTCTCAGCTTCTCTTCCCCACAGAAACCTTGTGTTGCCACCCTTGGTTAAAGCTGAGAGAGGGGCTGCCACCGAGCTGAAGTTCTTGATGAACTTGCGGTAAAAGTTAGTGAAGCCCAGGAAACGCTGAACTTCCTTAACGGACTTGGGGGTGGGCCAATCCGCTACCGCCCCTACCTTCTTGGGGTCCATCTGGACTCGACCGGGTTCCACTACAAATCCCAGGAATTGTACTCGAGAGGAATGGAATTCACACTTTTCCGGCTTAACGTACAAATGGCTGTCTAGGAGGCGTTTGAGCACTTGTCTGACATGCTTAGTGTGTTCTTGAAGGGAGCTCGAAAAGATGAGGATGTCATCCAAGTAAACAAACACGAAAATGTTAAGCATATCCCTAAGCACATCGTTTATGAGCGCTTGGAACACAGCCGGGGCGTTGGTCAGGCCGAAGGGCATCACCAAGTATTCGTAGTGACCAGTAGGCGTGTTGAAAGCGGTCTTCCACTCGTCACCGGGTTTGATCCGCACCAGATGGTATGCGTTCCGCAGGTCAAGCTTAGTGAAGACCACTGCTTCCTGGAGCAGCTCAAAGGCTGTGGCCATAAGGGGTAGCGGTTACGGACGGTTATGGCATTAAGTCCCCGGTAGTCGATGCAAGGACGTAATCCCCCGTCTTTTTTGGCCACAAAGAAAAACCCTGCTCCCGCCGGCGAGGTGGATGGACGCATGAGGCCTGCTGCCAGAGCGTCCTTGATGTAGGTATCCATAGCAGCTCGTTCGGGAGGAGATAGGGAAAAGATCCGACCCCTGGGGGGGCAGGTGCCCGGAAACAGGTCGATGGGGCAATCGTAAGGTCTATGGGGTGGTAGTTTGGTGGCCCTCTGTTTGCTAAATACCGGTTTGAGGTCATGGTAACACTCGGGAACTCGGGACAGGTCGATGGATTCTAGAGACTCGGGAGGGGAACTCGGGGAACTTGGGAAAATACAAGTGGCTTGGCACGTAGGACCCCACTGCTTGATAGTGCCCACAGACCAGTCGATGTGAGGGTTATGGCTGTGAAGCCAGGGGTATCCAAGGACGAGAGGGAACTCGGAACACGAGGTCAGATGAAAGTTCATCACTTCCTGGTGTTGGGAAACTGAAAGTCGCAAGGGGGTAGTGACACGAGTGACAAGTCCAGATCCCAAAGGGCTTCCATCCAACGTAGTAACCCTTATGGGGTCACTTAGAGGTTCAGAGGGAACGTCATTCTCCTTCGCCCAGACACCATCTATGAAGTTACCTGCGGCTCCAGAGTCTACCAAGGCTTGAAGGGGAAGCTCGTGGTTGTCCCAGGAAAGGGTAACTGGAATGAGCAGGCGGGAGTTGGATGGATGGGCGGAGGTTATGTTTCCCGTTACAGTCCTCCCAGGCCTGCACGGGAGAGTGCGTTTTCCCTGGAGCCCGGAACACGTGGAGAGGAAATGGCCCGGTTTGCCGCAATATAGACAGCATCGCTCCCTCATCCGGCGGTCTCTCTCAGCCTGGGAGATGCGTCCAACCTGCATGGGTTCCGGTGGAGTCAGCGAGGATAAAGGTGGAGACTCGGAGCTGGGACCGATAGGAGCTAGGGTGAGAGATCTACGGTTGAGCTCTCTCTCTCTCAGACGCTGGTCTATGCGTGAAGCCAACTTGATCAGGGACTCGAGGTTGTCCGGTGGTTCCCGAGTGGCCAGTTCATCTTGGATGGTGTCGGAAAGACCCTTCAAAAAGCACACTGTGAGCGCCTCGTCGTTCCAGCCACTCGCTGCTGCCACCGTGCGGAACTGGATGGCATAGTCCGTCACGCTGCGCCGACCTTGGCGGAGAGTCAGGAGCTGTTTGGCTGAGTCAGGACCGCTGGTAGGACCTTGAAACACTCGCTTAAATTCTTCAGCAAAGGTAGAGTAGCTGGCACAGCAGGGACTTTGGGCATCCCACACAGCAGTAGCCCAGGCTAGGGCTTTTTCCGACAGCAGGGTGATGATATATGCTATCTTGGACCGGTCGGTGGGAAACGACGAGGGTTGCAGCTCGAAGGAGAGAGAACATTGGGTGAAAAACCCCTTACAAACACTCGGATCACCTGAGAACCGTTGGGGAGGCGGCAGACGAGGTTCAGCCAGGGGGTTAACTGCCACGGGCACTTGAATCTGATGAACTGGAGCAGAAGCGGTTGCAGGGGAAAGTTGATCAGAAATCTGCTTTATGGAAGTCATCATCTCCGACAGAAGTTGAGAATGTCCAGCCATTAAGGCCTCTTGCTGAACCAGAGCAGCTTCGTGACGTTGGACAGTCCCCTCGTGGTGGGACAGCATGGGAAAAAGTCCTGGGTACTGGCTGCCTCTGGGTTCATTTTAATGGCTCAGTGTTTCTGTCAGGACCCGGTGTGAGAAACAGTCACTAATAGTCGGCAGAACCCAGAAGATGAGGCAGACTCAGCAGTACTAGAGATGGTGGTTTAATAAAAGAACAAGATCTTCAGGCAAAGAATATAAATCCACAACGTCCAAAATAAAGCCAAGAGGCAAAAAAATGGATATCCTCCAAAATACAAAGAAACTCCACAAAGTGGTAAAAACAGCAGGGAAAAACAAACCTCAAAAGACTAATCAAAAATACACAAGAACTAAACCAGAGAACCTCTGGAAAATCCAATAAGAGAAATATATGTTCACAACAAGGCTGGGGCTGGGTGCTAACATACAAACACTGAGCAAAGAACTGAGGAACACACAGGGTTTAAATACCAACAAGGGAACGACACACAGGTGCAAACAATAATTAGAGCAAGGAAAAAAACAAAAGGTTCAAAAAAGGTGCAATGGGGACATCTAGTGACCAAAACCTGAACAGTCCTGGCCAAAACCTGACAAATATTTATGATGAACTTCCCTTTTTGGTAGCTGTTCAATAGACACACTTCCAAGTCACATTTTCTCTCATCCAGTGATGTATGATCCTGCCTGACAAAAATGCATACTGTTACACGTTTTTTAAAATGTTTTGGCTATTGTAATTGTCTCTAAGGAAATCAAGTGGGCTCAGACATCAAAATAAATAAATCCTTCAAGGATTTTGCATCTTCAGCCCCTAGTCTTGCAATTAAGTCAAAGGTGCAATCACAGATTATATTTATATTTAGTCTCAATTCCAATATGGCGTCCAAGATCAAATATGGCTGCCATAATAACGTTTGATGGAAGTAAATAACATTTGATGGAGGTTAAATCACCTGCAAATAGGAATTTTGTAAATTAAAGGAATTCTTTTCAGTATTGTGAAGAACACTCATGCCTATAAAGACTGTTGGTGTGAACCAATTTTATTCTGAATCCAAGATGGCCAACATGATTACACTCAAACATCGTAGCCTGCATATAAGTATCCCTAGTTAATTTTGTATTGTGTTATTCTGTCTTTATAATGGTTTCATAAGGCTCTTCGTATATCTAGTTAGGTTATTTAGAGTGTAACTAGGTAATAGACTATGACCAAGAAGCTTTGGTTGAGATGGACATAACACAGCTCCACACACTTACACATTTGAAGATGATCCCAGGGCTTGATGGACAGTGAAAGGGTTGCAGAGGAGGTGGAGCTGGTCAAGCATGGTGCACAAAGGCCACTATCTCACAGTCAATCCCTAGCCACCATAAACGATCACATACAGCAAGTTTGCTTCTTGTTTGCCATAAATGCCATATGTCCTTATAGGGATATTGGTATTACTGCAGTTTCGCAGACCAATGCATGAGTCACCCCAGCATGAAAACGAATTATACACATGCGAGTCCAGTTCAGCTGTCACATGGGCTGACCAGTCCTGGTTGGTAGCAATAGGTACAGATGAGGACAATACACTCCAACAATTTCCAGACAGCATTTTGATGGAGGACTGATGCTAGAGTGGGCCTATCAATGACATTTCTGGGAGATTTAAGATGGCATTGACATTGGAGAGGTGCAATTCCAATGACATGTGAAGGACAAATAAGTTGATGGCATTTCTTGTCAATTAGTGTCAGGTTGTGTTGGTTCACTATAGTGAACACCTACCTGCCTTATGCTCTTGTCATATGTGGTTGCTTCCTCCCCATACACCATAACGGTCACCAAGTCAACATATCAAGGGCAATGGTGACATAATTTAGGACCTTTAAGGTTGCAGTGACACATCCATAACCTGAGCGGAAACCAGATTGCATACCAGAGAGAATACTACAGACATCAAGAAAGCCACTCTTGATTATTAACACGTTTTTCCAATACTTTTGATAAACAGTGCAAAATAGAAATTGGCCTATAACAGTTAGGATCAGCTTGGTCTCCCCCTTTAAATAAAGGACACACCGTGGCTGCCTTCCAAGCAATGGGAACCTCCCCAGAGAGGAGAGACAGGTTAAAAAGGTCAGAGATAGGCTTGGCGATGATAGGGGCAGCAACCTTAAAGAAGAAAGGGTCCAAATCATCTGACTCAGATGTTTTTTTGGGTCAAGTTTAAGGAGCTCCTTTAGCACCTCAGACTCAGTGACCGCCTGCAGGGTGAAACTTTGTAGCAGGGCAGGGGGAAAAGAGGGAGGAGCATCAGGGATAGTCACATTGGAAGGGGTGGGAGATGAGAAAATGTTGGACAGGCGAGGAGGCATGGCTGAGTCAAATAGGAATCCTGACTTAATGAAGTGGTGATTAGAGCTCAGACATGTGCTCATTGTCAGTAACAACCACATCATCAGCATTAATGTGCATCACAAATGCAGTGAGCCAGCAGAAGGTAATGTTGGATTCAGGGCAGGCCTCGAATTTCCCGGCAGTATCAATGACCACGCCCCCTAGAATTTAAATATGAACTATCCTACATTATATTTGTCAAACATGACAGTATAAATTACATTTAACCTACAGTTGAAGTCGGAAAATTACATACACCTTAGCCAAATACATTTAATCTCAGTTTTTCACAATTCCTGACATTTAATCCGAGTAAAAATTCCCTGTTTTAGGTCAGTTAGGATCACCACTTTATTTTAAGAATGTGAAATGTCAGAATAATAGTAGAGAGAATGATTTATATCAGCTTTTATTTCTTTCATCACATTCTCAGTGGGTCAGAAATTTACATACACTCAATTAGTATTTGGTAGCATTGCCTTTAAATTGCTTAACTTGGGTCAAACGTTTCGGGTAACCTTCCATAAATTGGGTGAATTTTGGCCCATTCCTCCTGACAGAGCTGCTGTAACAGGTACTGAGTCAGGTTTGTAGGCCTCCTTGCTCGCACACGCTTTTTCAGTTCTGCCCACACATTTTCTATATGATTGAGGTCAGGGCTTCGTGATGGCCACTCCAATACCTTGACTTTGTTGTCCTTAAGCCTTTTTTCCACAACTTTGGAAGTATGCTTGGGGTCATTGTCCATTTGGAAGACCCATTTGCGACCAAGCTTTAACTTCCTGACTGATGTCTTGAGATGTTGCTTCAATATATCCACATAATTTTCCTTAATTATGATGCAATCTATTTTGTGAAGTGCACCAGTCCCTCCTGCAGCAAAGCACACCCACAACATGATGCTGCCACCCCTGTGCTTCACGGTTGTGATGGTGTTCTTCGGCTTGCAAGCCTCCCCCTTTTTCCTCCAAACATAATGATGGCCAAACAGTTCTATTTTTGTTTCATCAGACCAGAGGACATTTCTCCAAAAAGTACGATCTTTGTCCCCATGTGCAGTTGCAAACCGTAGTCTGGCGTTTTTTTTATGGTGGTTTTGGAGCAGTGGCTTCTTCCTTGCTGAGTGGCCTTTCAGGTTATGTCAATATAGGACTCATTTTACTGTGGATATAGATGCTTTGTACCTGTTTCCTCCAGCATCTTCACAAGGTCCTTTGCTGTTGTTCTGGAATTGATTTGCACTTTTTGCACCAAAGTACGTTCATCTCTAGGAGACAGAACGGGTCTCCTTCCTGAGCGGTATGACGGCTGCTTGGTCCCATGGTGTTTATACTTGCGTACTATTGTTTGTACAGATGAACGTGGTACCTTCAGGCGTTTGGAAATTGCTCCCAAGGATGAACCAGACATGTGGAGGTCTACAATTTTTTTTCTGAGGCCTTGGCTGATTTCTTTTGATTTTCCCATGATGTCAAGCAAAGAGGCACTGAGTTGAAGGTAGGCCTTGAAATACATCCACAGGTACACCTCAAATTGACTCAAATGATGTCAATTAGCCTATCAGAAGCTTCTAAAGTCATAACATAATTCTCAATGAATTTCCAAGCTGTTTAAAGGCACAGTCAACTTAGTGTATGTAAACGTCTGACCCACTGGAATTGTGATACAGTGAGTTATAAGTGAAATAATCTGTCTGTAAACAATTGTTGGAAAAATGACTTGTGTCATGCACAAAGTAGATGTCCTAACCGACTTGCCAAAACTATAGTTTGTTAACAAGAAATTTGTGTAGTGGTTGAAAAACTCGTTTTAATGACTCCAACCTAAGTGTATGTGAACTTCCGACTTCAACTGTATATAAAGGCAATTAAAAGTCTCAATAAAGTTTGGCCAAGTTTTCTGGCACCTTCCTCATGTCAGCATAGGTGTGGACATGAGAGGCTGTAGCCAATACGCATTGGCTATCACCTACACTTTGACAAGTAGGCATATTATTTATGTACATTTATATACACGTTTTTCTTAACAGAATACTTAATGGCAATGGTGCTCTAGCTGATTGTCTTGGTGCCCTGGCCTCTTGAAGGCCAAATGGCCTTGCACCTAAAATACCGAAATTCCAGGCCTGATTCAGGCAGATGTATTGGACTAGCAATGAATCAAAGCTCACTTCTAAATGATAAGTTGGTGACTTAAGATCCCAATCCTGGCAGGGCAAGTTATACCATATAGTTTGTGGCCTGGCGGTTGGGAGCTTGGGTCGGCGGCCGATAGGTCGCCTGTTCGGGTCCTCGTTTTGACTTCATGGGAGATCTGTCAATGTGCTCTTGGGCGGGGCGCTTGACCCTGGTTGCTCCTGTGGGTCGCTCTGGATGGGAGTCTGTTAGATGACAGAACGTAATGCAAATGTTGAGCGGCTTCACTGCAGGTAGATTGTATGTTTTAATGTCCATAATAAAAGTAGAAAATTACACCACAGTGGGGGAAAGTTGTAGAGCTAGGGAGAGAGTGTCAGAGTCCAGGGTTGGATTCTCTTTCCTTGCATTTGAGCCTCCCAGTTGCCTCATTGATCCTAAAAGTGGCTTGTGACTTGGAATAATTGGTGTTGCCATGCCAAGCAGTCAGCTGCCCTTTTTATATATCCAGACAAAGGTGTTTGAGTGTTTATGGTGGGCAAATTGGATTCCTAACATACACTACATGCGTTTATACAACTATCCATTTCATATATGGGAGACCTTGGAGATATGGGAAAACATAGTTGTGCTTTGTTGTGGGGTATCTCAACAAATAAAGCCCTTTTTGCAGATTGGCCACTAGTCTATTTTGTTGAAAACCACTTCACACTCATGCTATATGTATGTCTTAATGCATTTGCATGATCATGATTACTGTAACTTTCATGAAGAGTACAGCATCAGTGCAGCAACACTAGCTAGTGTGCTCAGCCCCCTCCTGTACTCCTTGTTCACTCATGACTGCGTGGCCACGCACGCCTCCAACTCAATCATCAAGTTTGCTGACGACACAACAGTGGTAGGCCTGAACTACGAAACAGCCTACAGGGAGGAGGTGAGAGCCCTGGCAGAGTGTGCAAGGAAAATAACCTCTCCCTCAACTTCAACAAAACGAAGGAGCTGATCGTGGACTACAGGAGACAGCAGAGAGAGCACACCCCCATCCACATCGACAGGGCCGCAGTGGAGAGGGTCAAAAGCTTCAAGTTCCTCTGTGCACATCACTGAGGACCTGAAATGGTCCCTTCACACTGATAGCGTGGTGAAGAAGGCACAACAGCGCCTCTTCAACCTCAGGAGGCTGAAGAAAATTGTCTTGGCCCCTTTGACCCTCAGAAACTTCTACAGATGCACCACCGAGAGTATTCTGTCGTGCTGTATCACTGCCTGGTTTGGCAACTGCAACGCCCGCAACCACAGGGCTCTCCAGAGGGTGGTGCAGTCAGCCCAATGCATCATCGGGGGAGCACACTGCCTGTCTTCCAGGACATCTACAGCACCCGTTGTCACAGGAAGGCCAATAAGATCATCAAGGACCTCAGCCACCCGAGCCACAGCCAGTTCACCCCGCGACCAGAAGGTGGCAACAGTGTAGGTGCATCAAAGCTGGTGCCGAGAGACTGATAAACAGCTTCTATCTCCAGGCCATCAGACTGCTAAACAGTCATCACTAACCATTCTCTGCCCAGTCCTCTGCCCTGAATCTTAGACACTGTCACTAGCTGGCTACCACCCCGTACTCTACCCTGCACCTTAGAGACTGCTGCCCAATATACATTCTTTAGATTAATTGAACACTGGTCATTAATAATGTTTACATACTGTTGTACCCACTTTATATGTATATAATGTATATAATAATATTCATGGCTCATCCTATACAACTTCTGCTGTACACACCTTTTCAATTCATATACTGTCCATTTGTCTACACACCATTCACATACATATATATTTATATTCTGGACTCTGACATTGTTCGTTCTGATTTTGCTCATTCTGACATGTCTTAATTTCTTGTTATTTAAAAAAAAAAAAGGGATTATGTGTGTATTGCTAGATATTGCTGAATTGTTGGGGCTAGAAACATAAGCATTTCGCTGCACTTGCGATAACATCTGCAAAACTGTGTACGCAACCAATAAACTTCGATTAGCTAACAATCTTGTGAAAAGACTTGGAACTCAAAGAGCTATTCATTTTGATGTTGCAAGGTAGTTGGGTTGAGCACCGTTGGAGCTACCCTTGAATTTGCCACATCTGTGTCAGAAGTTGGATTGTGGTCCAGTGAGACCCCCAACAATTAGTAGGGAGCAAAGAGTCACAAGTGCTACACTGTAAACCGGTAGGCCTATGTATGCCATCGTTTGAAATACGATGATTCTATTCTCCGGAGATTGTTAATGTTTGTTTGATTGCAATAATACCACGGACTACTGTATACAAATAGGACCACACAGAAGAAACAACATTTTGGGAAATAGTTGATTGGTGTCAAGCAATGTCCCCTATAATTGTTTTAGGCACTAAGCAAATTTCAGGTCTGCTGAGTGCAAACTTGAACGTTGTGTAAATTCTGTGCAACTTCCAGTGCGTATTTACTGTGAACACTGAGGCTGTACCCACTTTAAGTTACAGTTTTAGACAGAGGTCAAGTAGGGCTACTGTGGCTATTTGATCATAACGTAGCTACCAGAGTGGCCTACCATCAAAAACAATGGAGAAAATAGATCCCATAACATTTTATCATAGAAATAGCTGTTCTATCATTCAGCCTACAGTAGCAGCCAATGTGTGGTGTTCAATGTAGGCCTACATTCCATGAGACTTTGAAAAAACATGTAGAGCTTAACATGAACCTGTTTATTCACGTGTCCTTCAGACAAGGAGGTGACTGAAAATGTTGTTGTGTTGTTTGATGCAAGAAACCACTTCACAAAATAAAATGCATTATTATTCCCATACCATTATTACAGAGAATCAGACAAACTATGCCATCCTCTGCCTATTGGCTCCTTAGCTTATTCAAGCCTGTCTCAAAATACAACACTGCCCCTTTAAGACATAAAAAAGCTCTTTAGCTGACTTGCTTTTCAAAGATGTCTAGATATGTATACGTTTTGTGCTCTTGTAGGAAACAATCACTCCCTCATTGCTGACTACAAATGATCTATAACTGGGCTAATAACTCACCAACTAGCAAAGGATATGAACAAATGTGCACACATGGCTACATGCAGCTCTCGCTTTGATCTCAAAACAAGCACATCTACTCACGACATCTCATGCTGTAAAGCCAGTCCAGTTCAAAGTGAATGGAAAAGATCCATATGTGGATCTGGTCTATTTGGTCTATTTGCATATAAGCCTACTAGAGCTCTGATTGGTTATGGTGCACTGGTCTGTGTAGAGTACAGGCTGCAGGCTGAGTCATGCATGTCAATGCAATACAATCCTACTCAGATGCGTTCTGCCTACAACAAGATCTCTTGCATAGTTAGTTTTGCATACTAAGTCTTGCATAGTTCGTTTTGCTTCGGTATTTTGCATTGAAAGATGCTAATATTGCGTTAATTCGATCACAATTCCCACAGTAAAGGGAAACGTTGATAGTGGTAATTAACTAAGGGTAAAACTCTAGAAAGTTGAGTGAAATTCAATCTAGTGCTTCTCTGAGCGGACTGATATTTCTTCTGAGCAAGCCCACAGCTAAAAGTTAACATTGTCATGAGAGCCCAGTGGCCCTCAACTTAATTGGACTGCAAGCTTGTATTAAGATATATTTGTACCTGGATGCCAAATTGCATCTGGACACTGTCATGTCCTGTAATGATTCTATACCTGATGTAAGACAATTCTTTAGACAGGAACCCTGCTAAGGCACTTGGACTTATAATACATATACAAAAGTATGTGGACACCCCTTCAAATTAGTGGATTCGGCTATTTCAGCTACATGCGTTGCTGACAGGTGCATAAAGTCGAGCACACAGCCATGCAATCTCCATAGACAAACATTGGCAGATAGAATGGCCTTACTGAAGAGCTCAGGGACTTTCAATGTCATAGGATGCCACAATAACTGTTTGTCGGGAGCTTCATGAAATGGGTTTCCATGGCCGAGCAGCCACACATAAGCCTAAGATCACCATGTGCAATGCCAAGCGTCGGCTGGAGTGGTGTAAAGTTCACTGCCATTGGACTCTGTAGCAGTGAAAATGCGTTCTCTGGAGTGATGAATTACGATTTACCATCTGGCAGTCCGGCGTACGAATCTGGGTTTGGCGGATGCCAGGAGAACGCTACCTGCCCCAATGCAAAGTGCCAACTGTAAAGTTTGGTGAAGGAGGAATAATGGTCTGGGGCTGTTTTCCATGGTTCCGGCTAGGCCCCTTAGTTCCAGTGAAGGGAAATCTTAACGCTACAGCATACAATTACATTCTAGATGATTCCCCAACTTTGTGGCAACAGTTTGGGGAAGGCCCTTTCCTGTTTCAGCATGACAATGCCCCAGTGCACAAAGTGAGGACAATACAGAAATGGTTTGTTGAGAATGGGGTGGAAGTACTTGACTGGCCTGCACAGAGCCCTGACCTCAACCCCATCAAACACCTTTGGGTTAAATTGGAATGCCGACTGCGAGCCAGGCCTAATTGCCCAACATCAGCGCTCAATGCTCTTGTGGCTGAATGGAAGCAAGTCCTCGCAGCAATCTTCCAACGTCTAGTGGAAAGCCTTCCCAGAAGAGTGGAGGCTGTTATTGCAGCAAAGAGGGGACCAACTCCATATTATAACCATGATTTTGGAATGAGATGTTCGACGAGCTGGTGTCCATATACTTTTGGTCACCTTAGCATTGTTTCACAATTTGCACCACTGTGATTTATCAGTTTGTCTTAGAACAAGCAAAAACATCTATCTTTTTCAATGTTGTCGACAGATGTTAACTGTATATCTCTTGTTAAATATTTAACAAATGACCTATCTATATTCCATGTGATTGATATTCCTATACAGTTGAAGTCGGAAATGTACATACACTTAGGTTGGAGTCATTAAAACGAGTTTTTCAACCACTACACAAATTTCTTGTTAACAAACTATAGTTTTGGCAAGTCGGTTAGGACATCTACTTTGTGCATGACACAAGTAATTTTTCCAACAATTGTTTACAGACAAATTATTTCACTTATAACTCACTGTATCACAATTCCAGTGGGTCAGAAGTTTACATACACTAAGTTGACTGTGCCTTTAAACAGCTTGGAAAATTCCAGAAAATTATGTAATGGCTTTAGAAGCTTCTGATAGGCTTATTGACATAATTTGAGTCAATTGGAGGTGTACCTGTGGATGTATTTCAAGACCTACCTTCAACTCAGTACCCCTTTGCTTGACATCATGAAGATGCTGGAGGAAACAGGTACAAAAGCATCTATATCCACAGTAAAATGAGTCCTATATCAACGTAACCTGAAAGTCCGGTCAGCAAGGAAGAAGCCACTGCTCCAAAACCGCCATAAAAAAGCCAGACTACGGTTTGCAATTGCACATGGGGACAAAGATCGTACTTTTTGGAGAAATGTCCTCTGGTCTGATGAAACAAAAATAGAACTGTTTGGCCATAATGGTCATTGTTATGTTTGGAGGAAAAAGGGGGAGGCTTGCAAGCCGAAGAACATCATCCCAAACGTGAAGCACGGGGGTGGCAGCATCATGTTGTGGGGGTGCTTTGCTGCAGGAGGGACTGGTGCACTTCACAAAATAGATGACATCATGAGGAAGGAAGATTATGTGGATATATTGAAGCAACATCAAGACATCAGTCAGGAAGTTAAAGCTTGGTCGCAAATGGGTCTTCCAAATGGACAATGACCCCAAGCATACTTCCAAAGTTGCGGCAAAATGGCTTAAGGACAACAAAGTCAAGGTATTGGAGTGGCCATCACAAAGCCCTGATTTCAATCCTATAGAAAATGTGTGGGCAGAACTGAAAAAGCGTGTGCGAGCAAGGAGGCCTACAAACCTGACTCAGTACCTGTTACATCAGCTCTGTCAGGAGGAATGGGCCAAAATTCACCCAACTTATTGTGGGAAGCTTATGGAAGGCTACCCGAAACGTTTGACCCAAGTTAAGCAATTTAAAGGCAATGCTACCAAATACTAATTGAGTGTATGTAAACTTCTGACCCACTGGGAATGTGATGAAAGAAATAAAAGCTGATATAAATCATTCTCTCTACTATTCTGACATTTCACATTCTTAAAATAAAGTGGTGATCCTAACTGCCCCAAAACAGGACATTTTTACTCTGATTAAATGTCAGGAATTGAGATTAAATGTATTTGGCTAAGGTGTATGTAAACTCCCAACTTCAACTGTATGTACTACCAATAAACTGTTGTGGAAGAATCTAATTTCAAGGGTTAATTAGTTTCAATACATGAGTAAATACAAAAACAGCATTAACTTACTGTAAAAAGCCTTTTATTACATTCTTAAATCCACATATTGTATCCCCATTGTACAACAAAACTCTTAAATGTGTCATATTAATAATATATTTGATAATATCTTATTCAAATCTATATTGATTTCAATAATAATCTTATAATAGAATGAAAACATGATAAACAGAAGGATCATGACAAAAGTGTAACTTTTATGGAGATATTCTTAAAAACATTCTTAATTTTTTTTAAATTACAACTGTCCGACAAAAAGGACACTAAACTGTTGACAAAAAAAATTGACAGATAACTATAGAAATTAAGAAACAAAAGATCACGACAAAAACAACACAGGATTCAAAGATTAAAATCTATCTTTCAGTACATTTTAGATCCTATTTCTTCTACAATTCAAAAGTCCTGTAATAATATTGATATTAGACAGGGGTAAATCTTTGATACTTCTGTGATCAACATTCACAAGAACATGTACTATACACAGTGATCAAGGTTTGAGGGCTTCTATTCGGTGCAGTGTCTGACTTGGCTAACTGACTAAGACACTTTAGTACAGAGAGCCCAGCTATCTCCCTGAGTGACTGAGTGGAAATGTAACTGCATACCTTGAGAACTGCCTCCAAAGACGGAAAAAGCAGTTTTAGGTCTGCAAATTCCACTTTATGAATACAGAACAATCTAAGTTATTACAAAGCATTTACACCTTGTTACAATCTTCTCCCCTGCCTTACGAACTATAAACTCAAGTCAGTTAATATTAGTTCTGTGTAAAAGTAGAGTTGTTACGTGGAGAGAACTTGGCCTCTTGTGCTGTACTTTTAAAGGTCTCTGGCTGAAGTGCTTACTGAGTCTACTAGGCCATCTACCAGGACTGTTTAGGCCCTCCTAACTGAAATTGGGAAAGACATTATAGCACAGTTGTAAGCACCCAGAAAAGTGTATCGCCCTAAATGCCAACTATTTAATATATATAGTATGGCAAAGAGCACTGTTCCAGCAGTGCAAGGTGAAAAATATGATTTGATTTGGACAGAAAATATCCAAGGCCTGAAAGTGATTGTCTCTTTTTGTGGTAAATTATTCCACTCTGACCAAACTGTTCACACAGCAGCTTGTCTATGTACAAGCTTTGTACTGTGGGCGGTGAAAGCTTTTTTAAATCCAAAAAGCGCCTTCAAGAATTGTTAAAAAGTAACATCCTGCCACACCCGATGTCCCTCTCCCAAGATAGAGATGTTAATCTAACTATGACTTCCTGGTAGAGATTAATAAAAGGCTGCGCTCATTGAAGACAGAGAGGCAGATTTAGTGTTCTCAAATAAACAGCGTGGGAAAATATATCTGCATAAAATACATATTTTTGTATGTATATCATTGTCCTTCAAATTATGAAATCTCATATACTCTATAATCTGAATGTAGAAATCCCTAACTCAGGGGGGTAGCTGATGGCTCTGTCAACCCTTTGTTGTGCCATACAGGTGTACTCTCTTAATTTGACCAGTTTCTCACAGCGGGAAAATAATCCTGCAGCAACAGGAAATGTGAATTATGTGGGTAAATACATTTTTCGTTTGGAATTTACAAACTTTATAAGATTTTTTAAACCTTGAATACACTACAATTTGCATTTACTGTTGTGCAGTAAATTATCTGCGACAACAGTGATCAAATTAAGAGATCACATCTGTATGTGTTTGGGAGAGGGTGAGGTATAAGGGGGGAGGGTTAGGGTGAGAGGGCATCATTAACAAATCAGCACACCTTCAGTTCAGTCTGAAACAGTAGACTGCTTGAACACACAGGGAGGGCATGAGTCTCCACCTTCCCCCTGCTGGTCAAAGGTCAAACCCCTTTCCCTATTGCGGTTGTTACCTATGTGGGAGCACAGGAAAGTGTGTTTGCCGCCTGTTTGTTTTCTTCTTATCATCTGCTTCCTTTCTCTGCTCAACAAAGTCTTGTATTGGACCCACAGATCCCACTTCTGTTAGATTCAGGAGGACAATCGGCAGTCTTTTGAGTTGGAACCCTGAGATTCTTGGTAGCACAAGAAAATGGTCCGGATCGGGTGGAGGGCTCTTAGATGGTAAGTGCTATTAATCTAATCATTTTTCATCCCAGTTCCCCAGAATATGGTCAGGCAGTCTTTGACTGACAGATGAACATTCATCACACTGTCATGGGGAATCTATTTATCTTTATTTAATTGCCTTTATTTAACCAGGTAAGTCATTGAAAACACATTCTCTCTTACAATAACGACCTGAATCATTCTATCTCTCCCTTTTATATACACTGTATATAAATCCCTGTCTAATTTTATTTTACATGATTAAATATAAGTGTATACGTAAGGAACGTTTAAAAATACTTTCAAAATACTTGTGTGATTCTCTCTTTCGCTCTCTAAGTGGCATTTGCAAGGGGAAAGGGTAGTGGGACCGAGGTCTATGATTGCATTTTAAAAAATAAAGTCAAGAGCTCAAAAATATCAGTGTCTGAATGTGTGCCTGTAAAAATACATATATAGGTCAGCATAAGTGCTTTGTCTTAGTGCTGTGTGTGCAAGTCTGCATGGATGGTAATAGACACCCTGGGTCTCTTTGTCCATGTCTTGCATGCAAAACAAATCTGCCCGACTATCTGTTTGATCTTGGTCCCTTTAAACAGTTTGTTCATAGGATACAAAACTGCAAAGTATGGGCACTACCAAATAAGAAACTAAAATTGAGCTGTAGAACTGCAATAAAATAAAGATCTACACAGCAACTCCTCCATGGGGCAGGATAGTAGGGTATATAGTACACTCTGTCTCAAACCTAGGGCTGTGCTTCATGTCTGTGGGGTACATTCAAAGAAGTCATACTCGTTTTACAGAGGACTTTAACTTGAGGGAGATCTCAAGCTCTCAGAACCATTTTAGTCAACAACAAAAATAAGTAGCATGCGCATAGTACCCAGCACCTAGTGTTGAATTTCATAGCCTGGACTGGCTTACAGTCCA
The DNA here is from genome assembly GCF_016432855.1 of Salvelinus namaycush. NCBI lineage: Eukaryota > Metazoa > Chordata > Actinopteri > Salmoniformes > Salmonidae > Salvelinus > Salvelinus namaycush. Next base: position 18,853,740 of record NC_052316.1, read on the forward strand.
AGCGACAGAGTAGTGTTCCTAAAGTGTAGCGTGCAGGATTTTCACTGAGCTGCTGGTTGCTTCGCTGTTGCCACGTTCCTCTCACTCTCTACCTCTCCTTCCCTACATCTTTCTGTCTCTATATGAATAACTTTCATATCTGAACAGATTTTTAGCCCATTGTGGAGTCTGGGAAGGTGATTTCACTGCTGAACACCTCGCGGTACAGAGGGGGGAAATTGTATGCCGTCTCTGGGTGGAGGAGACGGAAAAACTTGAGCTTGTCAATGTGGAGATTGCAGATGGACTTCATCATGGGAAGCTTGGACACCATCTTAGAGGTAGAAGAAGAGAGAGAGCGAGACAAGGGAAAAGAGACAGAAAATGTGAAGTTTTCACATTTCACCCAAAATCCACTAACAAAGGCCTGTTTGAGGAATAAAGGAATATATAATCTCCTGCAAGTCTGTACCTTTGCCAGTTTCTCCTCCGATGAGCCACATCTGTGTAGACAATGCTGCAGAGAGAGATATACTTTCTCTTGAAGCTTCTGCACCTGTTGGGTGTCTTTCAACCATGGTCGGTCTGGAGGAAAAAGAGAGCGACAACCACAGTTAGACTGTGCTGGTTTTCCTTCTTACATATTACTTAGTGTCTGATTTAGAACTGGGAGTGTGAGGATTACCTGGTGACAGGAGAACAGCAGCACTGAACAGAGCCATTTCCTCTTCAGAGAGCTGCATACGGCTCAGGCTCTTGGCCAGGTCAAATACGGCACCCACAAGGTCATCACAACCTGGGAGAAAACAGGGGGAAAAACAGGTGTCATCAAAACAAACGCCTTTTTTTAAACGGAAACTAATGAAAGGTTGACCTAGAATTTTGTGGGTGTGTGAATAAATATTCATGATTTGGTTTCATAAAGAGGGGACTCACCAAGAGCTTTGAAGGTCTGTGCACTGGCAAACTTGCCATCAAACAGAACAGTGTTGTTGATGGGGTTGTAGGCGCGACACATGCGAATCAGAAGCACATCCAGACATCCTGAAGAGATCATAAATATACCACAAAGATGAACAGGGAGAGACGGAGAGGGAGAGAGAGACGGAGAGAGAGAGACAGAGAGAGAGAGAGAGAGACGGAGAGAGAGAGAGAGACGGAGAGAGAGACGGAGAGAGAGAGAGACGGAGAGAGAGAGAGAGACGGAGACGGAGAGAGAGACGGAGAGAGAGAGACGGAGATGGAGAGAGAGACGGAGATGGAGAGAGAGACGGAGACGGAGAGAGAGACGGAGAGAGAGAGACGGAGAGAGAGACGGAGAGAGAGAGACGGAGAGAGAGACGGAGAGAGAGAGAGACGGAGACGGAGAGAGAGACGGAGAGAGAGAGACGGAGAGGGTGAGATGGAGAGAGAGACGGAGAGAGGGAGAGAGACAGAGAGAGAGACGGAGAGAGAGAGAGACGGAGAGAGACGGAGAGAGAGAGCGACGAGAGAGAGAGACGGAGAGAGAGAGAAAGACGGAGAGGGAGAGAAAGACGGAGAGGGAGGGAGAGACGGAGAGGGAGAGAGAGACGGAGAGGGAGAGACGGAGAGAGAGAGAAAGAAAAAGGGAACAGAGGATGCTCCAACATGTACACACAAACAACATTAAATAAAACATGAATTCCATGTTGTCAGTCAATAAAATACATATATTTCATATCATAACATCAAATGTATTTCAATAAATTATCAATAAAATCCTTTTTTAAATAAATTGTTTTACAATTCAAACAATGATGATGAACAAGCATCCCATAATGAAAAACCAGTGTTAGAATAATAATTATTTTCTTCAAAATCGTTGGAAACAGAATGTGGTCTTTGCGTCATATGTTGTTCATTTATGTAGCAACCTCCAGGTACATGCAAAATGTAGTGGCCCTATATGCAAAATGTAGTGGCCCTATATGCAAAATGTAATGGCCCTATATGCAAAATGTAGTGGCCCTATATGCAAAATGTGACAAATACAGTATTTTGTGTGCACAAATTAGGTGAAATGATTTGTATATGCTAAAATGTAGTCCAAATGCTGGAGTTTGTTTTTCTAACTATAGACACACATGTTTTTCAGATATACTATTGTGTATTAATGTTGTAGTACTATACTACAACATTAAGTACTGAGACATGTTAATGAAGTAAATGGATACATGCTCAGGTTGTGTGAACAGGAACTATGCTTTAAGGTCAGAGAAAGCTGAGGTCATGGAATAGTGTTATGAAATGCACTCCTCCAATGTCCTAACAGTAGGTACCGACCTGCTTTGAGAAGAATGATCTGGTCGTTCTGACAAAGATCCAGGAATCCAGTGATGCGCTTGGCAAACTCCACCACGTACTGGATGGCATTGGTGAGGTGGATGGCACAATGCTGCCACATGACTTCCGCAGACTGAAAGAGAGACCAGAGGGATGCCCATGTTATATATGACATTGGGAATAGCACATAGGGGTGTCAGAGTATATAGGTCACAGGTCACAGAGTACTAGGCCACTGAGTTAATCCTGCTACAGGACATTGATGTTTACCTTGCTCTGGAAGCTGCGTGTCTCCTCAGGGGTGTACAGGGACCAGACAAGTCTCTTCAGCTCCTCACTGCCGTGCTGACTGGTCTCTATGTGAGACTTTACCACACTAGCAGTAATACGCTCTGGAAATGGACAAGTCAAGTATGGGTTAGCTTTCAACCACACACATGAAAAACAATCTGGTGATCGTTATAGTGACACAAAGCAGATAATGATAAGAGTGACAGTTCCACTTACCGATCTCGAGTATTGAGAACCCCTCGGGTAGAGTGTTGAGCAGCGTGTGTGTGAACAGGCTGGACTCATGCAGCAGCTGGTACTCATGCTTGACGTGGTGGTTGCCATCTCCGAAATCCAGTCCGTTCTGTTCGGGCGAACTCTGAGAGGAGGAGCTGCTGCCCCCTATCATCTCCAGATTGCAGTACTCTCTTTCGGCGCCCTCTGGTGTCAGGGGTAGGTCGAACAGCAGGCCATCCGGCAGAGTGGCCATGTCGTCAAGGTCGCTGAGGGCGGCACTGGAGCCTCTGCTGTATGCCCGGCCATGACCTTCGACCTCGGCTCCCTCCTCACGGGCGGCAGCTAACTCCTGGGACGCTTGGTGCTTCTGGACCTCAGCGTATAGGCTGTCTCTCTGCTTTTTGGACATGCGGCCAAACTTCACAGCTGTACCAGCAAAGGAGATAAAGAGTCAGTCAATAACCAGGGAATGAATTATGAGCTCATACGCCCATATGGAGCCAAAATAAAACTAAATATAGAATAAAATCCACTGATAATTGAATTCCATAGCATCACTGCTGTGTCTCTGGCATGATTCCAGCAGTGATTTCACACAGTATAAATGAACTCTACACATGGCCTTTCAATAAGACCCAGAGAGCCCTAGCATCCGGTGAAGAGACTGACAGACAGTGATGCCCTCTGGACTGACCTTGTTGTGTTTGTGTTTGACACTCACCATCACGGCTCATGCCCAGGGCCAGGCACTTCTGCAGCCGGCAATGTTGGCAGCGATTCCGATTGGTGCGGTCAATCAGACAGTTCCTCTGCCGGGAGCAGGAGTACATAGCATTGTTTTGCTGGCTGCGTCTGAAGAAACCCTACAAACACACACACACACAAGCACAAACACCATGAACACAGGCACAGAAGCAGGGAGGGCTGAAGTACTGGACAAGGGCATACAATATATAAATATCTATATTGATTGAATTTGCTGAGGGTATTCTTTAGGGATGAGAGTACGCAAAACTAAAATAGAACACTCAAGTGGAGTGAACAGATCTCCAAGGCACGCCGAGGTTGAGGTTGCTCACCTTGCAGCCTTCACAGGTGATTACGCCATAGTGGATCCCTGATGACTTGTCCCCACAGATCTTGCAGGGTATTACTTCAATTTGTGCTGGAAGGAGAGGAGGAACATTTTTTAAATGTTTTAATTTCACTTTTATTTAACCAGGTAGTCCAGTTGAGAACAAGTTCTCATTTACAACTGCGACCTGGCCAAGATAAAGCAAAGCAGTGCGACACAAACACAGTTACACATGGAATAAACAAACGTACAGTCAATAACACATTAGTGCATTGCATACTTAACACATTTGAACATGTTAGGTGGATGTACATTATTGATTGGTGCTTCATACAAGTTGTTCAATAGCTGTGTTCAGACTGAAAGCACTGATTGTGCTTTAAAAGTCCCTAGACTAGATAATAAATTCTACTGTGATGGTGTCTTGGGTTGGGTTTATTAATCTCTAGTATGACATGGTTCAATCGTCTGGTGATAAGGAGTCTTGTGAATTGTGCCAGAACTGTGTGAGAAAGTACATGAGAGGTGGAGACATAAGAAACATCCCCATAAACGCTATCAAATAAGGAGGATTAGCCACCTTTTAATCTGTTTCATCTTAATTACCAACTGCCCTGATTTTGAACCCAAAAGAAACACTATCAAATGCAAAAGCCCATCTGCAACAATTTGCAGATAAAAACATTCCACCCAAGCGATACAAATATAAAATGTAATATAAAATGTGTTCATATTAAAGATTGTTTAAATGTCAACTCGTGGGATGAAAGAAATTAGAAGAATGCATCCTGCCAAAATCTACAAATGGAACACACAGACTACAACTTTAACAGTGTGTGCACAGCCCTGAGCCCTCTCTCCTTGAAACAGGCTGTTCTTTTCATTATGCTGTTTATCTAAGTGGCAGGGCCTCCTATGGCCCAGAGTAGCAGGTCAATATGCATTAGCTGGGGTCTGGGGTTATAAAGTTTCACTGGCTCTGTTCCTCCACCAGGGTGAACTAAATGTCAAGAGGTTAACAAAAGCCCCAGCTTCAGGAGAGCGTCCTCCGCTACAGAAGATAAAATGTCTACTCTCAAAAAAAAGAGTTTTTTTTCTCTGTTTGCTTTGACTGCTGGGTGTGTTGAATGATTTTTTCTGAACTACTTTGTGTTACAGTGACGCAAGGCGTTAGGTAACATTTAATTTGCAGGCAGCAACAGTATTAACTGCCCTTTACCAGCTCATCAAAAAAGGAAATAAATAAAGGCAGTGGGAAAAAACCTCTCTCTACCACATCCAGCACTCCTGGCCCCCACCCTCACCATGTTATATAACTGCTGTCTGGCTTTGCGCCACGAAAACACTCATTCAGGGAGGAGGTCACCCTAGCAATGCTGTGAAAAGCCTAGCCCTCCCCTTTCGCTCACATTGGTTCCTGGGAGCATAGCTTTGTCTCTGATATGTTAACTCACATGCCGCTCAGCTGTGGAGCAGTCAGGCTACGAGAGAGGAGCTGTTCTACTGACACACTTTCCCATTCAGCAAGGGGGAGGTACTTCGGGTGGCGGCCTTGCAAGGCATGTTATCCGATTTATTTCTTTCCTGTTTTAAGTTGGAACCAAATCTGATTCAATCACTGACAGGGGAATGGAAATGTTCACAGGCTTAAGAAAACAGTCTATGTTTGATAAGTGAAAGATTAATGAGCACTTTAGAAACTGTGGAGTAAATACAGCTGTATTGCCATCCATTTTCCACTTACGTAACACCAGGCAGTACAAGAGTATTTTCAACATACAGTATATTCTGAAGGGGCCCTGGCTGTAACTTACACTGGTGCTCAACTTGTGGCAGCATGTCAAGTATTTGAGTGCATTTTCAGCTGTCCATAAAACTATTAATACCCCTAGCATGGCCAGAGAGACTTGCAGGAGTGTAATGGGCTGCCTGGACATAGTTACATAAAGTGCTCATGGATTCAACACTTGAAAACTTTTCACACAATTCAAATGGATGACTAATTCATTTGAGGACAATCTCTTAATCATGTGGAAGTATATGGCATGTAAAGTACACACAGCGCCATATTTTTTTCATTAATTTATTTAACCTTTATTTAACTAGGCAAGTCAGTTAAGATTTTTATTTTATTTTTACAATGACCATACAGTATTACGTAGCAGTTCAGAATGTCAGCAATGTTTCTGGACATTTTGTCAAGAATGATGACTTCTCATGGGCCTTACATTTCTGGTTTGATCAATGGGTCAGGGACGTTTGACCTGTAGTCATGCTCTGTCAAGTTTAGACCAAGGACTATGTTACTCTCATAAATGCACTCTCTCTAGGAAAACAAAAAGTAATAATTATGTAAAAATAAACATTGCACCATGGTAAATACCAGGTAATTAGTGGGCAGTAAAATAAAGTGGAACCAATATGAGTGAGATAAGATGATATTCAGGGCATTTGGAAAGTATTCAGACCCCTTCCCTTTTTCCACATTTTGTTACATTACAGCCTTATTCTAAAATGGATGACATGTTTTCCCCCCTCATCAATATACACATAATACCCCATGATGACAAAGCGAAAACAGGTTTTTAGAAATGTTTGCTAATTTATTAAAAATAAAAAACAGATAACTTATTTACGTAAGTATTCAGACCCTTTGCTATGATACTCGAAATTGAGCTCAGGTGCATCCTGTTTCCATTGATCATCCTTGAGATGTTTCTACAACGTGATTGGAGTCCACCTGTGGTGAATTAAATTGATTGGACATGATTCGTTAAGGCACACACCTGTCTACATAAGTTCCCATAGTTGACAGTGCATGTCAGAGCAAGTTCCATGAAGTCAAGCCATGAGGTCGAAAGGAATTGTCCGTAGAGCTCCGAGACAAGATTGTGTCGAGGCACAGATCTGGGGAAGTGTACCAAAACATTTCTGCAGCATTGAAGGTCCCCAAGAACACAGTGGCCTCCATCATTCTTAAATAGAAGACGTTTGGAACCACCAAGACTCTTCCTGGACCTGGCCGCCGGGCCAAACTGAGAAATCGGGGAAGGGCCTTGGTCAGGGAGGTGACAATGAACCCGATGGTCACTCTGACAGAGCTCTAGAGTTCCTTCTGTGGAGATGGGAGAACCTTCCAGAAGGACAACCATCTCTGCAGCACTCCACCAAACAGTCCTTTATAGTAGTGACTAGACAGAGCCACTCCTCAGTAAAAGGCACATGACAGCCCGCTTGGAGTTTGCCAAACGGCACCTAACGGACTCTCCGACCATGAGAAACAAGATTCTCTGGACTGATGAAACCAAGATTGAACTCGTTGGCCTGAATGCCAAGCGTCACATCTGGAGGAAACCTGGCACCATCCCTACGGTGAAGCATGGTGGTGGATGCATCATGTTGTGGGGATGTTTTTCAGTGGCAGGGACTGGGAGACTAGTCTAGATTGAGGGAAAGATGAACAGAGCAAAGTACAGAGAGATCTTGATGAAACCCTGCTCCAGAGAGCTCAGGACCTCAAACTGGGACGAAGGTTCACCTTCTAACAGGACAACAACCCTAAGCACACAGCCAAGACAATGCAGGAGTGGCTTCAGGACAAGTCTCTGAATGTCCTTGAGTGGCCCAGCCAGAGCCCGGACTTGAACGCGATCGAACATCTCTGGAGAGACCTGAAAATAGCTGTGCAGCGACGCTACCCATCCAACCTGACAGAGTTTGAGGATCTGCAGAGAAGAATGGGAGAAACTCCCCAAATACAGGTGTGCCAAGCTTGTAGTGTCATACTCAAGAAGACTCCAGACTGTAATCGCTGCTAAAGGTGCTTCAACAAAGTACTGAGTAAAGGGTCTGAATACTTGTGTAAATAATGTATTTCAGATGTTCATTTTGAATAAATTAGCAAACATTTAAAAACCTGTTTTTGCTTTGTCATTATGGGGTATTGTGTATAGACTGAGGGGGGAAAAAACAATTTAGACCATTTTAGAATTAGGCTGTAACGTAAGAAAATGTGGAAAGAGTAAAGGGGTCTGAATGTACTGTAGGGTATATATATATATATATATATATATATCCGAATGTACTGTAGGGTATATATATATATATATATATATATATATATATATATATATATATATATATATAGAGAGAGAGAGAGAGAGAGAGAGAGAGAGAGAGAGGAACCAGTTTAGAAATAATGTATATTAAGGGACATAACTCATGTTGTAATAGTCATCTACTTAGTGGGAGAGGAGTGTTGTCAAAGTCTGAAAATGTTCATGCTATCTCAATCTGCAGACAATTGTGATTGAGGGTGGGATTTGATTAGAGTTTTAGTGCCCTAAAGCAGTTAGTGGTACTGTCAGTTATCTGAGGTCATGTATCTTGTGTGAGTCTCTGCCGGTCAGTTTGCTTGTCCCAGCAGTAAAGCCTGCAGTCAGAGACTTTGCTCTCTTATCTTACTCTAAACAGCTCATAGGGAGTCCAAAGGTCCTATTTACCTTGCACTTTGTATTTACTTGACACACTGTATGTTTAACCTACATTGCATATGCGTTAAGGGTTTAAGCTATATACAATATAGAACATCTTGTGTGAAGTGCTCTTGTCCTAGAGCTTTATTGCAAGGTGAAGGGGACATTTAGTTGATTAAACATAACCCTCTCTCTGGGCTAGGCTGCTGATAGGGCCTACAGTACCACCTAGCACCTGTTTTTGAAACAGCTTTGTCGATAGTGATAACTTCTCCCTCTCTCCACATCAGCATGGCCTACCTACACAAAGTAGTATTCTGTGAGAGTGTATGGCTGATACAGACTCTTTAAATATGCACAAGAGGATTGAGTAATTCCTCTGTAGAAGTAACAGGAGTGGACTGAGAGTGGACTTAAGTGTGTACAGTACCAATGATGGTGACTGATGATCTAGCCTAGCTACATTAGGTAACAATCAGTGATACTGTGTTAATACTAAATATTGAGTAGGAAAATAAATGATATAACCAGATTGCACAGTTTTTTTTGTTTCCCAAAATGTATACTTTTTTGATAAATGTTTTTATTTGGTCGTTGCTTTGACAGTTTTTCATTTAATTTCAGCATTTATTCTTGTTTTATGGGTGTGGTTTGTGGCGTTATTTTTGGTGTATGAAACATCCACTTCTCTTTTGCGCTCTATGTATTTTACTCCACTGCCATATATCATTTTGAGTGTAACATACAGTTGAAGTGGGAAGTTTACATACATTTAAAGTAAAAATTCCCTGTCTTAGATCAAATCAAATTTTATTTGTCACATACACATGGTTAGCAGATGTTAATGCGAGTGTAGCGAAATGCTTGTGCTTCTAGTTCTGACCATGCAGTAATATCTAACAAGTAATCTAACCTAACAATTTCACAACAACTACCTTATACACACACAAGTGTAAAGGAATGAATAAGAATATGTACATAAAAATATATGAATGAGTGATGGCCGAACGGCATAGGCAAGATGCAGTAGATGGTATAGAGTACAGTATATACATATGAGATGAGTAATGTAGGGTATGTAAACATTATATAAAGTGGCATTGTTTAAAGTGGCTAGTGATACATTTATTACATCAGTTTTTCCATTATTAAAGAGTCAGTATGTTGGCAGCAGCCACTCAATGTTAGTGATGGCTGTTTAACAGTCTGATGGCCTTGAGATAGAAGCTGTTTTTCAGTCTCTCGGTCCCCGCTTTGAACAGGCAGTGGCTCGGGTGGTTGTTGTCCTTGATGATTTTTTTGGCCTTCCTGTGACATCGGGTGGTGTAGGTTTTCTGGAGGGCAGGTAGTTTGCCCCCGGTGATGCGTTGTGCAAACCTCACTACCCTCTGGAGAGCCTTACGGTTAGGGGCGGAGCAGTTGCCGTACCAGGCGGTGATACAGCCCGACAGGATGCTCTCGATTGTGCATCTGTAAAAGTCTGTGTGTTTGGTGACAAGCCGAATTTCTTCAGCCTCCAGAGGAGGATATCTGTGTGGGTGGACCATTTCAGTTTGTCCGTGATGTGTACGCCGAGGAACTTAAAACGTTCCACCTTCCCCACTACTGTCCCGTCAATGTGGATTGGGGGGTGCTCCCTCTGCTGTTCCAGGTCAGGCTTCATCCGTACTATGACGGTGGATATTGCTCATCTGCCTGCCGCTAACTCTAGCAGGCTTGTACTGTAACTGCGCGTACATGTCACACATGGTTAGTCGAATGCCGAACTCTTCATTGAGACAATGCTGAAACAATCAATGGGCGAGTCAATGCCACATTTTAATTTGTGCCGAAATCAAAATGAAAGAAAAGTTATCTTGCGAATTCAGCAGGCTATAGTGTGAAACAGGCTTTTAGAAGTGCCGTCTTTATTTTATCTTTATGTTATATACTGATGGCAACATTACCGCAACATGGAGGTGGCAAGTGGAAGGGGGAGAAGGTAGGGAACTTGTTTGTCTGCCATATATTAAAGATACAAATTGGATGCTATATACTGTATATATGGAGCATACAACAATCTTAGCTCTGCATATTTTGCTGCGAAGAGACAGAATCTTAGATAATTTATTCTGGTATTCCCCCCATGTAGCTTATTTCGAGTAACAGGTTAAGGAATGGCTTAAAAATCACAACATTTAACATTGTGTTGGGCGATGATTGTGTTGGTTGATGATGGCAGTGTTGGGCGATTTGGAAAGCCATAGTCAATCAGTCAACAATATAATAATACTCTTAGGAAAAAATGTAATCTATAACTCACAATCTGTTGATACTATGTGATTAGAAAGGTTCAAATTTCCTGTAAGACATCACATTTGAAAAATATATGGCACATGGAAATCAAAAGAGGGTGGTCTACAGAGACAGGAGGGATGGGCTGAGAGCAGCTGAGGGTTGGGAATAAAAAGCACATGATTGGTAATAGTTAGTACTGAAAACACTATATACTGTATAATGACCCGAGATGTCTGAGTACTAGCTATCCAAAATATAATGTCCGTATAAAATAAACAATATCTTTGTTATGTGAATGCTGTGAAAGTACCATGTACGTAAAATGCGCGTAAAATGTATATGTAACAAAAAAGCTGTAAAAACAAACATTTTAAACAAATGTACTTTTGTCCTCTGCTTTGGACACCATATAATCTTGTGTGCTCACCCCCCCCCCTGGAACATATTTAGGGCTGTGCTACAACCACATTTTGACACATCATATATAACTCTATGTCTTTACGACTCTGCTCCCAAACAAATAGGCAGACTATACTTTGGGCCAGCAGTTTTTCATTGTATGTAGCCTATAGCCTTAATCTGGGGTCCGTTGTTTTTTTCCTGGCCAGGCAAAATTCCCGGCACTAGTCTAGTTATACTGTATAGGGAGTCAAAGGAGGATGAATCAACTCTTGGCAGGGAAAGAGTTAAAGCTCCAGGGAGTGGAACATTAGCAGCCAGTTGTCAGAGAGAGGCACCTTCACACATTCTGTAGCCCCACTGTGAACATCTCCTGACAGATAATGACTTTGAGCTTGATCAACAGTGCCCTTGGGAGCAGAGAGCTGCCTCCACTGCTCTACTTTGTCTTTGATCCTTTGCTAAAACTATGCACTACATGGCTGTACCACTTCAGACAGTGTGGCAGACAGAGTTCTCTTCTCACTTAGGAGAAGTGCACTTCATAAAAGTCATCACTACAGTGGCTGCATCCATTAAGTTTACAGTGGTCCTGCCATTGGCACCTGAGGGACCATGCATATCCACAGAGGTGTGGATCACTGGAGAGAATGAGAGCCAGGAATTACATAATATATCCTATTACGTACGCAAGCAGTGGTTAAAAACAAATGGGTGACATAGATTCTGGTTGCTTTAATCAAGTAGCTAAACTCACAATGGAAACAGAGTGAGGCCTGAGAGGTGAATGTAGGCTACTGGTTGTTGCTACCCATCATTAATGATTGATGATCTTTCAGTTTATGTAAATAATTTGCCATAGAAATATGATACATAACATAATCTGTTAAACACTGATATCTGTGTAGCCTATCAATAAAAAAATATAACCAATGTAGCAAATAATATGTGGACTATAATAAACTTTATTGGTTTAATTTTCCTTGTTGGCCAAAGTTTTCACTTATGCATCAGCAAAGTCTCTGTTGTTGACACACAACCCGCATTGGTTTGCACATGGCAACGTCCTCAGATTGAAGTAATGGCTAATGGATTGTTTTAGAAATTACGATACCCCTCAGAAACCATGCCTCCACAGTCCCCACCCATCCTGCACCACCTCTCTGAATGCTGTGTAATCCTCAATGACAGAACTAGGTCAATGGAACAGTGGACTCTCTCCCACAGTCCTACATGCCGGGATGCAGAAAACAACAACGCGCCCTCAACACGCGATATCAAACACCCGCTGCGCACCACCAATTAGAACTGACACGAAATCAGCACTCTCGAGTTTTGAGGGGTTGGGAGCATTTTTTAAATATTTGTATTATCTTAATATTATATTATTACATATGTTCAAGTTCATTATGGCCAACAATAGTCACTCAGTCAGATAACCTATAACCTACCTAGTATCTAGGCTACATGCAGAACGGCAAACTGAGCTGAACGAACATAATCTCTGTAGGCCTAATAACAAATAGATTACACGATTATATAATGCTTTTCGTCAAAGCCATTTCAATCACCACCCCTCTTACATAACCAAAAACGATTGCTGCCAATTGCTGGCGAAAAAAAGTAACTACATCGAAATGATTCTTGTCATCCTGCATGCAAAGACAAACAAACAGATCACATTCGAAGTTTATCTGCAGACTGATTGGCACACATTTACATGTCATATATGTATAGCCTAAGCCTATGGGAAACGGCACGCAAATATCCATGCAAATAGATGTATATTTAAACTTGAATCTTATGTATTTAAAAAAAAAATCTGCTTTATAAGTGCAGTGGTTTTAAGTATCTAAATACGATTTGTAAAATATCTTGAGGGGGGACATAGAGTAGTGGGTTATTTGTCTTAAAGCATGTCATGGTCAAATAGTCCGTTGAAGTTTATCTGAGATCTGTGTCGTCGTTCATTGCCAAGCGCGCCTGATTTCAACACGCGCACTTCAGAGCTGACTGTACAGTAGGCTACTTCAAAGTAATGCATCCACCACAGTTAACATTATTCCCATACAAAACTTTAATTAGCAAAATAACATTCTACATTTGTTTAAGTATTATTAGAATAAACTTACCTCTCATTTTCTTGCTGTATTAATTTTTTGTCATAAATCTCCAGGTAGGCTAATGAATATAAAATGGAGGAATTTAAACAAGCTTTTTCGCTCCAAAAAGGAGCTGTTGAATAAAAAATAAAACAAACTCTCATATGTTTTCTAATAGCTGGTCTGTGAAACAAACAAAATATCAAACGAATAGGTTATTAGTAAGATTGTTTCTGTATTTATTCCGTGTAGCATAAGTATTCTTCCTGTAATAAGTATTCTTCAGCGTGGACTGTATGCAATAAAATATTGTAGCTCCTGGCCTTCCCACTTCGTTCCTGGACTAGAGCTCAATGTCTTTTTTCGCTCGCTGCTGTAACCTACTTTCGGCGCGTGGACTCACGTGCTCTCGCTCCACAAGCTCCGCCTCTTGAGGCGTCAGCTGTGCGCGCGCCTTTCCGCGCGCTTAAATGAGCATGCGTGGGAAAGTGTGGCAGTGTGTCACAAGAGCAACATCGTGGGAAATATTCCCACAAAGCAGACTGGTTCTAGGGTTTTCTTTTCCTCGTTAAAAGATTAATACATGCTGTGATTCAAAAATATATAAAATGTATGTCTCAAATAGACCTAAGCACTAAGGTGCTCTGATTGTGGGTTTTGCTTTTTTCTCCTCTCTCACTAAAATATGGCTATTTTGTTATCAAATAGGTTGTAGTTCTGTATTCATAAATCAAACCTGTCTAATATCAAACTCGTCCTATTGCATTTACTTTAGTACATTTTTTAAATATCAAATTTATAATTAATTAACTAGCCTATACTTTTCTTCAGTTAGAAACTATGAACCTATTCATTATAAAACAGCATTATGCATCCATTATGGAACACATATGAGACCTGAAAACGTTGAACATTTTGGACACACTGGTAGTTTACTACAACGTTATTAAACGCATAGAATAAAAATCCATATAGTTCAATGGCCCTCAGAGACAATTGCTCAGCAATATGCAAAACAATATATATAATATGTATAATAAACCTTTATATTAAATATGATTTATTGTTATGAGCTGCATAAAACATATATGCTGTGTAGAACACAATATTACTGGAAAGGGAATAAACATGTTGCTTATGAGATTGTAAAATAACTTTGTTATATAATGTTCAATTAGATGATCCCTTATTATTTGCAGTGGTGGAAAAGGTACCCAATTGTCATATTTGAGCAAAAGTAAAGATACCTTAATAGAAAATGACTCAATTAAAGTGAAAGTCACCCAATAAAATTCTACTTGAGTAAAATTCAAAAATTATTTGATTTTAAATATAATTCAGTATCAAATGTAAAAGTACAAGTATAAATAATTAATAATAATTATATTAAGCAAATCAGACTGCATCATCATCATTTTCTTTTTTTCTTTTTTTACGGATAGCTAGGGGTACACTCCAACATTCAGACATAATTTACATATGAAGCATTTGTGTTTAGTGAGTCCACCAGATAAGAGGCAGTAGGGATGAACAGGGATCTTCTCTTGAGTGTGTGAATTAGACCACTTTCCTGTCCTGCTAAGCATTCAATATGTAAGTACTTTTGTGCTTCAGGGAAAATGTATGGAGTAAAAAGTCAATAATTTCCTTTAGGAATGTAGTGAAGCAAAAGTAAAAGTTGTCTAAAAATATAAATATTAAGGTACAGATACCCCAAAAAAACTACTTAAGTAGTACATTCGAGTATTTTTACTTAAGTACTTTACACAACTGATTATTTGTATTGGATTAGGCTGCAGGTTTATGCATTCATTGTTTTCTTCACAGATGCTCTTTAGAGGATTATGAAGTAAAACATATACTGCTTTTTATTTTGTACTCTCAATTTCAAAAAAAGTGGGGGATAAATGCTTTACTTTAAGATAAAATTATCATTGCATAAAAAGGTATGTGGTTAGGCCTACATTATGTTCTTTAAATTAATATCTTATTATTATTCCTAATAAACATAATTGGTTCAAATTTCAAAAGTGCATTCTTTCAAAAATCTCCCATTATATTCTCTGATCAAAGCTCAGTGCACTCTGCATAACACTTAATATATGCTCAATTGAAGTGTATGTGTCATTAATCACCAAAGGAGAGAACCTGACAATGAATTTATGTGTGTGCAGCGAGCTAATGAAGCCAAGAACAATAATAATACTGGTGATGAAAATAGAAAGGTTGTGAGCATGGGTATGACAAAAGTTAAATGACGTAACTGGTAAGCCTAGTTATTAAATGAGTAGAGGAGAGGAGAGATCAGTAAGTAGGTTAGTAGAACAGCGCTCAAGCTGACAGAGCTCTCCGTTCACACCCCTCCCTCCCTCTCCCTCTCCACACACCCTTTTCTCTCAGTTCCTCTCAACAATTGTCTCTCATTTCCTATCTACAACTCCAGTTACACTCTGCTTTTGTTTGTCCTATGGACCTATTGAGTTGCTTTGCATCTGCTCCTTTTCTATGCTTTTCAATATCTGCATTTAACTTTACAAACATGCACATCTTAACCCATATTGTGTTCTGTATCTCAATGTCTCTTGCATGACCCCTAGTACGTCAGCCTGTTTGCAGGAGAACAGCAAAAACATTAATAAAAATCCAAATGGACACATTTGGGATTTTATTAGCTCAGAGTGCTTTCTTTGCAATGCTTACAAACACAGCCATGAAGAAAATACTGCAGGAATTTCTGCATTCTCCTCTTTCTAAACTTCTCCTTGCTCCTATTTTTCATGTCTGTGTATGTTTTCTTTCCTGTCTAAATGATTCTTCCTCTTCATACTTCTTCCTCGGTTACTTATTCTCTGCCTCTCGCCTCTCTTTCCTCTGCAGCCACAGAGCGCGTTCCTCTGCCCAGGTGTTGCTGACGCATGCCAGATCTTACAACGCCTGGATAGGTATTTTAAATATCAGCTAACCACATCATATGTTATAGCAATTTGTCAGTTGATGACACAGTCAATGACATGGCGCGCAAACATTGGTTGATGCATGCCACATCTGAGCAGGGGAACGTGACCATAGTCTCTATCCTGCATTCACTGGTTTCGTCACTGACCCCCTGACCCGGAATCTTATATAACCACTGCAATGCCTGTAAATTAGAGTGGGAGAGAGGGGGGAGGAGCTTAACAACACACAGGCATGTAGGCCAAAGATCTCCAGATTATTACAGCATAGAGGAAGAGAGAGAAAAAGAGGGTGGGAGAGAGATTACAGCACATTGCGAAAAAAAGAGAGGGAGAAAGATTAAGCATAGAGAGAGAGGGGGAAAGATGTAGAAAAGAGAGAGAGAGGGATTACAGCACATAGACATAAAGAGATTTAGAACTATCACAGCATAGATAGAGAGAAAAGGGGGCGGAGGGAGAGAAAGAAAGAAAATAGAGGGATGGAGAGAGATTACAACATATAGAGAAAGAAAGAGAGAGAGTTTATAACATATAGAGGGAGGGAAAGAGGGGTAAAGGCAGAGGAGAGAACAAATAGATTTAAGAGAGAAAGAAAGATGACAGAATATAGACAAACAGAGAGAAGAGATTGCAGCATGATACAAATAGTGATTTCAATACAAAGGTATATATGAAGTGCAAAAGGTTAGATGTGTGCTTTGACAGAGCACAGAGGATGAAGTGAGTTTGGAGGAGGACTAGAGGGCTCCCCGCCAGCCAACAGTGGATAAAGCACTGGAGTATTTTAGGATCCTGCTCTCTGTACTGTAATCCTCTCTCCTCCCCTATCCCTCATCCAGCTCAACCCCCTCTCTTCTCCTCTTTCAAATGCACACTAATCCATTACTGTTTCTCTAACGGGCCTGTAATCTATTTTGTCCCTGCCCATCCACCACCTCCTCTCATCGACTCTGTCCATTCATTCACACCAATAGATAAGTGAGCCAAACTCCAGCACAGCCACGCGGAAATCCTTTATCACCTCACTGGCCAGGCCAGGCCACGCCTCTCCTCCACAGCCAAAGGGTTTGTGGGTCATCTTAGAAACAGGAATGAGAGTTGGGTGGTGCATGCTTTGGAGGGGAGGCTAGCGATTTCCATCTATCTCGTTGGCAGCTGTCAGTCTCCAAGATATCAGAAATGAGTTTTCCTGAGATCCATATGGGTTTTATCCTTGTCAAAACGATCCATATTATTTTTATATTGATGATCTCGTCTGGCACAGGCGTGTTGGGATGGAAAGCAGACAATAAAAAATTACATTTACAATGATGACATCTGTGCCGCTCTACCACGTTTTTTATTTGACCTTTATTGGTGGTGAGATTGGTGGTAAAATGTCCATTATTTGTTGGTTGAAATGACTGTCTCTTCCAAATGGTAAAGTAATGGAGAAGAACTATTCTGATTGGTCTTGGCTTGGTTCTGGTCCTTCTGGGAAACCTCTGGTTAGGTCTTCCATTGTCTCAGTCTTTTTTAACTCAACATATTGACTCATTGACTAACCCCTTGTTATTTTCAATATTTCTTTCTTCCTTTCTTTCCAGTGCTATCTAATGGCCACGTCATTAATAAAGAAATGTGGCGCTATCAACCTATAGTATTGAAATAGCATTTTGAAGAGATATTGGGCGCACAAATTCCATTATAAGTTGATTATAAGTTATTTAAAGTAGTCTAGTCTTTCTGGGCAGTTATTCTCCTTTCTCCTACCTCTGGGTTTCCTCAAATGATAATATTGCCTAACATCCAACAAGGTACCCAGGCATCCACTCTGTCAACAACCAGAGAGAAGAAGTCAATGAGGAGGTCAAGTTTAAGGGCTACAATGAAATGGGCAAGTACCAGGAAATATGTCAGCCATCCCAGGGGTCAGAGGTCATGCTTTAGGCAGGGGGCCAGTTGGTCTTGCAATAGAGTACTGTGGAGAAAAAGAGAGAGGGAGGTAGAAAGGAAGGGAGAAAAAAATGAAAGCGTTAGAGAGTGAAGAGAGAAAACCGAGTGGACAGCCTGTTGCTCTGAAGAAGATACTGAAGCGTGATCTCCTCTTTCCTGCAGGTTTCCATGACAATGGCCAGGGCACCGACCCTGTGGCCTGGCAGTAATGAATCATCTGGCTCGAAGGTCATCTAGCTGAGATAGCCATGTTTGTTTTCCTATCCTCAGAACAGATTCAATTTTTATGAAATGCCAATGCCATGTATCTTCCTCTCTGCCAGCTGCCAGCTACAGATGAGAACAATAACTAAACTGACTGACAAAGAGCAAGGCACACACTTGCTATTGACTCACTGCATTAACACACAGGCAAACGGGCTCAACCATACAATGAACAGGAATATTACACTGAAAACCTGACAACCAGATAAAACAGATGTTAAAAATAGAATTATAAATTTAAATGAAAATATACATTGGATTCTGTTGTACAGTACAAGTTACAAAGAGTAGGCCTCTGTATGATTTCTTAGCACTTTCTTAAGTTTTTGTTGTTGTTCAACGGAGGCTTTTCCTGATCCATCCATGACAAAGCGTTGCCAATGGCCTCATGGTAACATGGTGATGAGGATTTGTTTATCTCAGATGACTCAGCATGATATGACATGTATGACTGACCCACTTACCAAGATGACACCCATACTCACTGTGATATATACCTGCAAAAAAACACATTTACAATGCCTTGCAAAAGTATTCAGACCCCTTGTATTTCTTCACATTTTATTGTGTTACAAAGTGGGATTAAAATGGATTTAATTGTCATTTTTTTGTCAACAGTCAACACAAAATACTCTAATGTCAAAGTGGAAGAAAAATTATGAAAAAAACAATAAAATACTAAATCCATAACTATACTGAACAAAAAAATATAATCACAACATATAAAGTGAGTCCCATGTTTCATGAGCTAAAATAAAAGATCCCAAAAATGTTCCATACGCACAAAAAGTTTATTTCTCTAAAATGTTGTGCACAAATTTGTTTACATCCCTGTTAGTGAGCATTTCTCCTTTGCCAAGATAATCGATCCACCTGACAGGTGTGGCATATCAAAAAGCTGATTAAACAGCATGATCATTACACAGGTGCACCTTGTGCTGGGGACAATAAAAGGCCATTCTAAAATGTGCAGTTTTGTCACACAACACAATACCACAGATGTCTCAAGTTTTGAGGGAGGATGCAATTGGCATTCTGACTGCAGGAATGTCCACCAGACCTGTTGCCAGAGAATTTTATATTAATTTCTCAACCATAAGCCACCTCTAACGTCGTTTTAGATCATTTGGCAGTATGTCCAACCGGCCTCACAACTGCAGACCACATGTAACCACACCAGCCCAGAACCTCCACATCCGCATGTTCCACATCCGCTTCTTCACTTGTGGGATCGTCTGAGACCAGCCACCCGGACAGCTGATGAAACTGAGGAGTATTTCTGTCTGTTATAAAGACCTTTTGTTGGTAAAAACTAATGTTGATATGCTGAGCCTGAATCCCAAGTGGGTGGGCCTATGCCCTCCCAGGTCCACCCATGGCTGCGCACCTGCCCAGTTATGTAAAATACATAGAATAGAGCCTAATGAATTAATTTCAAAGGATAAATGTCCTTATATGAATTGTAACTCAGTAAAATTTAGGAAATTGTTGCATGTTGCGTTTATATTTTAGTTCAGTATAAAATATAGTATTCAGCCCCTTTGTTTAGGCAAGCCTAAATTAGTTCAGAAGTGAGATTTGGCTTAACAAATCACATAATAAGTTACATGGACTCACTCTGTGTGAAATAATAGGGGTTGAGATAATTTTTTAAAGAATAATGGGCAAATATTGCACAATTACAGGTGTGCAAAGCTCTTATAGATTACCCAAGAAGACTCATAGCTGTAATACATGCCAAAGGTGTTTCTAACATGTATTGACTCAGGGAGCTGAATACTTAAGCAAAGACTATTAGTTATTTGATTTTTTACGACAGTCCATCATTACTTGAAGACAAAGGTCAGTCAATCAGGAAATTTTCTAGAGCTTTGAAAGTCTCTTCAAGTGCTGTCGCAAAAAACATCAAGCGCTGTGATGAAACTGGCTCTCATGAGGTACGCCACAGAAAATGAAGACCCAGAGTTACCTCTGCTGCAGAGGATAAGTTCATTAGAGTTACCAGCCTCAGAAATTGCAGGCCATATCAGTGCCTACATGTGTGAAAACTGCGTGTTTCTAGGATCTGTGGTTAAAATTATAAGAAGAAAGGGTAATATATATACAGTTGAAGTTGGAAGTTTACATACACCTTAGCCAAATACATTTAAACTCAGTTTTTCACAATTCCTGACATTTAATCCTAGTAAAAGTCCCTGTCTTAGGTTAGTTAGGATCACCACTTTATTTTAAGAATGTGAAATGTCAGAATAATAGTAGAGAGAATGATTTATTTCAGCTTTTATTTCTTTCACCACATTCCCAGTGGGTCAGAAGTTTACATACACTCAATTAGTATTTGGTAGCATTGCCTTTAAATTGCTTAACTTGGGTCAAACGTTTTGGGTAGCCTTCCACAAGCTTCCCACAATAAATTGGGTGAATTTTGGCCCATTTCTCATGACAGAGCTGGTGTAACTGAGTCAGGTTTGTAGGCCTCCTTGCTCGCACACACTTTTTCAGTTCTGCCCACCTCTATAGGATTGACGTCAGGGCTTTGTGATGGCCACTCCAATACCTTGACTTTGTTGTCCATACGCCATTTTGCCACAGCTTTGGAAGTATGCTTGGGGTCATTGTGCATTTGGAAGACCCATTTACGACCACGCTTTAACTTCCTGGCTGATGTCTTGAGATGTTGCTTCAATATATCCACATAATTTTCCTTCCTCATGAAGCCATCTATTTTGTGAAGTGCACCAGTCCCTCCTGCAGCAAAGCACCACTACAACATGATGCTGTCACCCCCGTGCTTCACATTTGGGATTGTGTTTTTCGGCTTGCAAGCCTCCCCCTTTTTCCTCCAAACATAACGATGGTCATTATGGCCAAACAGTTGTTTTTTTCTCCAAAAAGTACAATCTTTGTCCCCATGTGCAGTCGCAAAACATAGTCTAGCTTTTTTATGGTGGTTTTGGAGCAGTGGCTTCTTCCTTGCTGAGCGGCCTTTCAGGTTATGTCGATATAGGACTCGTTTTACTGTGGATATAGATACTTTTGTACCTGTTTCCTCCAGCATCTTCACACAGTCCTTTGCTGTTGTTCTGGAATTGATTTGCACTTTCCGCACCAAAGTACATTAATCTCTAGGAGACAGAACGCGTCTCCTTCCTGAGCGGTATGACGGCTGCGTAGTCCCATGGTGTTTATACTTGCGTACTATTGTTTGTACAGATGAACGTGGTACCTTCAGGCGTTTGGGAATTGCTCCCAGGGATGAACCAGACTTGTGGAGGTCTACAATTTTTTGGCTGATTTCTTTTGATTTTCCCATGATGTCAAGCAAAGAGTCACTGAGTTTGAAGGTAGGCCTTGAAATACATCCACAGGTACACCTCCAATTGACTCAAATGATGTCAATTAGCCTACCAGAAGCTTCAAAAGCCATGGCATCATTTTCTGGAATTTTCCAAGCTGTTTAAAGGCACAGTCAACTTCATGTATGTAAACTTCTGACCCACTGGAATTGTGATACAGTGAATTATAAGTAAAATAATCTGTCTGTAAACAATTGTTGGAAAAATTACTTGTGTCATGCACAAAGTAGATGTCCTAACCGACTTGCCAAAACTATAGTTTGTTAACAAGAATTGTGTGGAGTGGTTGAAAAAGGAGTTTTAATGACTCCAACATAAGTGTATGTAAACTTCCGACTTCATTTGTATATATAAAAAAAATGTTTTATCTAAATCTACATAGAGTTTCTAGCCAGAAGGAGGGTATTTTCTTGTTCCCCACTCATAGTGTTTCAAAATCGCTGTTTATAAAATGTTTTGAACTTTTGATGATGTCATTGGGTAGAACATAAACAAGTTCTTTTGTCTACAAATCCTTGTCAATTGAAATGTTTCACATTTTAGTCATTTAGCAGACACTCTTATCCAGAGCGACTTACAGTAGGGAGTGCATACACTTTCGTACTTTTTCATACTGGTCCCCCGTGGGAATCGAACCCACAACCCTGGTGTTGCAAGTGCAATGCTCTAGCACACAGGACCCACTGTTGATGTGTTAACCTGGCCACTCACATCCTCTCTATCCCCTTATTACAACGTGGTATCCAAACCACAAAGTTATCCTGTCAAGTTAGCATATGTGACTGCAGCAATGTCATATCACTGTACATTTAGCCTTATTTAGCCTTATTTAAAGTAGTCTAGTTTTCTAACTCCATACACACTTCCTCTTTTTATTCTAATTGTTCTGTTTCTTAGTTTGTAACGTTCGTCTGGTGGTGTATGAACGGACCAAGGCGCAGCGGGTGATGAATACATAACGATTTATTTCAAACAGACGACACATTGACAAAACACTATAACAAACTACAAAACAATAAACGAAGGCAACAGACCTGAAACAAACGAACTTACATATAGACGAAGGACGCAAGAACAGGAACAGACTACCTAAAACGAACGAACAAACGAAACACTGACAAAACACTAGAACAAACTACAAAACAATAAACGAAGGCAACAGACCTGAAACAAACGAACTTACATATAGACGAAGGACGCAAGAACAGGAACAGACTACCTAAAACGAACGAACAAACGAAACACAGACAAAACACTAGAACAAACTACAAAACAATAAACGAAGGCAACAGACCTGAAACAAACGAACTTACATATAGACGAAGGACGCAAGAACAGGAACAGACTACCTAAAACGAACGAACAAACGAAACAGTCCCATGTGGATTACACAGACACAGGAACAATCACCCACAAACAAACAGTGAGAACAACCTACCTTAATATGACTCTCAATCAGAGGAAACGTCAAACACCTGCCTCTAATTGAGAGCCATACCAGGCAACCCATTAACCCAACATAGAAAACACATAACATAGACTACCCACCCAAACTCACGCCCTGACCAATTAAACACATACCAAACAACAGAAAACAGGTCAGGAACGTGACATAGTTGCTATGTCTTGTCTTCGATTTTATTCTTTGTGGCTCAAGGATTGTTGTAGTCTTCATAGCATTTTGAGTGTGTTGTGCTACAGGGCCCCAAATGCGGTAGTCGGGCCCTGCCGCATGCACGCACGCACGCACACACACACACACACACACACACACACACACACACACACACACACACATACACACACACACACACACACACACACACACACACACACACACACACACACACACACACACACACACACACACACACACACACACACACACACACACACACACACAAAATAATTTCTGAATCACCAGTCAGCACAATTGTTCAGGCAATAATTACACTGTCATTCCCCACAAAATTGTATACACAGCAAGTCCAACAGGAAAAAACACAGACTCCCAGTAATTTGAAACATATTGTAGACTTAGATAGACTTTACCAGATGGAAATTAATGTACTGTACTTGCAATGAAAGGTTGATTTAGTGTGTGTTAACTCCTGTGTTTGCTACCTTACATAGGTATGTATGTGTAATGGGGTTTGCAGTGAGTGGTATATGAGACAAGGGCTGGTGGACTTCAGGAGACACCATGTCCTGCTTTCCAAACTCAGTGGAAAAGCGTGAAATGGAGTGGAAGTGTGGTCTCATACAGGAGAGGGAGGAGGGGACAGGAACAGGGAGGGAGGGGAGGGGACAGGAACAGGGAGGGAGGGGGACCGCTGCTCTGACCTACTTACAGCAACAGTGCAGTGAGAGGAAATTCACCATACTGCTGCACCATCCCTCTCTCTCTAACACACACACACACACACACACACACACACACACACACACACACACACACACACACACACACACACACACACACACACACACACACACACACACACACACACACACACACACACACACACACACACACACACACACACACACACACCAATGGTCAATGGATGGACACAATAGCTTTCTGAGACTGGGTTATGAAAGTAATCAGTGAATCTGATTTTCCAAGGTTGTTGTTGTAGGAATTACATGTACAGCTGCAAAAGCAATTCTAGATGTTTTGTTTTGAAATCATTATTCTCTGACCCCTTTAACATTTAAGGGTAATTACATTTCTATAATTTATGTTTCTAGATTCAATTGTGGTAATTATACTATTATTTCAAAGATGTGAATAAGTCCCACTTAAACTGTTCTCTTTTTCTAGGATTATTTTCTGTCAATTGAAGATAAAATTATATTACTAAAACAAGTGTGTAGGGTATGTAATTTCCTGCTAATAAATCTGTTGATTAATTTCAGAAATTTCCCCAGATGGTTTAATTTAATCCTCGTGGGGAGATTTAATTTAGAACTAGATTAGATCTCCAGTGACACAATGGCCACTTTGTCTTTTTCATTATTTGCAGGTACCTGTAGACGAGAGGGATCTGCATTTATTTTATTTCTCCCTTGAACTCAATGCTCCCATTCTGTAATAAACATACTTGACGTTCCAATTCTATATGATACTAGACCTCTTTTATTACCTTTCTCATTCACTGCATCTAAGAAGACACCTGTTGGGATCTGTATTTCTGACACAGAAATCCATGGCATACTTTTATTTACTTCCACTGCTATATGTTCTCACTGTTTGACACTTATTTTGTCTTTTCACTTTTATCTTTATTTTCTGCTTGCCTTTTATCAAGTGGTGTACACTGTGCTGTGTGGTCTACACTGTCATGTAGTCTGTGACGTGCAGTTCAATCAAGGGACATTTTCCAAAGAGCAGTGGTGGTTTGAGCTCTCTAGAGGATGTAAGCATTACTTACATTATCAGTGTGTGTAGAATTTCATCTTATGCAACGCCTTCTAAATAAACAATCAATTAGTGTGGCTCGATGCAAGCCTTGCCAGAAGCTCTGAATAATACATTGGTGTTGTCAGAGAATAGCTTGGATAACCAGGATGAGGATTACCTTATTCATCAAGCCCTCTGCATCATCCCGAGGTCCTATAATAACCCCATTCACTCTCATTCCCTCTTAAGCCCCATTTATACCTGGTTCTAACATACCTCCTTTGCCCTGATCTTGTCCACATTCTAATTGTGCCCACATTTTTAGACAGGTGTAGACAATTAAAAGACACATTGTGATCTGATTGTGATTAGATTTCCCTGACCACCACCAGAGGTAGTCAGACAGGCATTGTGTCTGGATACATTATCTTACAAGTGTGGTCGTATCTGGACAGTGGAACCATTTAAATCTTAATTTGTCCCGCCTCTAAAATCATTGACAGGTGACGCCATTGACTCATATTTGTCAAAT
Source organism: Salvelinus namaycush (assembly GCF_016432855.1). NCBI lineage: Eukaryota > Metazoa > Chordata > Actinopteri > Salmoniformes > Salmonidae > Salvelinus > Salvelinus namaycush. The sequence continues at coordinate 18,879,308 of NC_052316.1, forward strand.
CATTTGCATACAGGGAGACACTAGGATATCTGGTCACAATGCAGATACAGTAGATGGATAAGAGACACATTTTACTACCATGTGTAGATTCCATGGCTACAATGTGGGCAAAATCAGAATGTGGATAACTTTAGGACAAAGGATGCATGTTAGCCCCGGCTATAAACAAGGCTTTAGTTCCTCTACAATGTATAACATAAAACAGATAATATTCAATATTATGTGAAATGTAGCACAGTCCTAACAGGCTGGCACTGAGCAATGAGAACACACAAGACAACAAGGGCTGCACTGTTGTGTTTAGAGGCCTTATGATTATTAGGAATCTTGTGATCAGACCTTGTGATCAGTTTTACTGTTTGTGACTAAATGCAGTGAGCGTACAAATCGAGAAAGACTCTATGTCATTCATCTTCGATGGTAGAGGAGAGGGGCGTGGGGGTATGAAAGGGCAAACCTCAATGCTTCAGCCTGGTCTCATAGACTAGACATAGTAAACAAAAATCCGGGACACTCAAATTAGTATGACATGTTACGTTTGGTATGGTTACATAAGACAGAAGGTTACTTAAGGCAATAACAAATGGAAGGTGGTCGGTTGGGTTGCATGTTTAAATCTTATCACGGACAACTTTAGCATTTTAGGTAATTAGCAACTTTGCAACTACTTACTACGTTTTAGCTACTTTGCAACTACTTAGCATGTTAGCTAACCCTTCCCCTAACCCTAACCGTAACCTTAACCTTAACCCTAGCTAACATTAGCCACCTAGCTAATGTTAATGTTAGCCACATAGCTAATGTTAGTGTTAGTCATATAGCTAACCTTAGTGTTAGCTCCTTAGCCATCTAGCTAACGTTTGCCACAACAAATTGCAATTTGGAACATATCATAAAAATTGTTATTCGTAACATATCATACAAAATGGAGGATGGACATCCACAAATTAATACATACCATACCAAACGTAACATATCATACTAATTTAGGAATCTCTGATTTTCGTTTACTATGTTATGTCTACCCCTGAGTCCAGGTTGATGGCTTCCACAGGTCTACAGGTGAAAATTTAATGAACCTACACATAAACCACAAACACAGGAAACAGAATGTACTGAATGTTCCCATAGAATAGGGTGAGACAAGTAAAAAAGGCATCAGAGTAAGTGTCTTACAAACGTAGGAAATAGATAATTCATTAACAGGGGTTATACAACAGAGCCACCTGTCACAGCCTCCCCCATTACCAGTCATGGTCTCTCAGGACCATCTTCAGAACAACATGCAGGCTATCGACTCGGTTATCTCCCACTTTCTACCTCTCTCTTTCAATCGTCTTCTCACTCTCATTCTCTCATTCTCCCCTTCTCTCTCTCTGACCTCTTTCTTATTATCACTCCATCAGCATAACATTTGTAATTAAATTGTTAGTTAGAGTGTTCTATGGTTATGTTTCTTTGCGTCACAGAGACATAAGCCTTGTAGTGTCTCGATCTTATCCAATACACCTGCTACTAGGTCAGTTAGCCTGTGCCTTGTTATCGTCATAGTCATGGAGATGCAGTAAATGGCGGTCCGGGTGATTAGAAGTAACATGGGGATCAATGACCCAATACTTCACTAATTGACCAAGTGCTTCTGGATAGCTGTGCCTACCAATGAGATAACATGGCCTATCATTACCTGATCCCAGGCATTGTGTTTGTTCAACATCTGCTCATGAAAAAGGGCTACAATAGAGGGTACAACTGTTGTTCCCACCCGAATTAAGCCGTGTAAATGGAAAGTGATCCGTTTTTATGCACTTTTCTCTCTATGTATATTCTGATCTTGAATTTAAGCATGAGAAAATCATGCTATTCACCCGCTATTCGTTTGGGGTGGAGATCAAGGAAATGAAGGTGTGGCGGAGGTGTGTCTACAGATAATGCTGTATTCTGACCTTGACTTAATTCCCTCATAATTCCACCACCTTTACTCATGATGAAACGATGAATAAGGTCAAGCAACCTGTCAGTTCCAAGTGGAACAACATTTACTTTCTTTGTTCTGATAGAAAGAACACCATTCTCCATACCCTGTCATTTACAAATTGATAAGTGCTATTGATAAGAGCCAGGTAAATGATTAAGCTGTTTGGATAATGGGATTGTAAATATAAATTACACTTGTTTCAGATCTATTTTACCTTATGATCGCTGGAGGCAAATGTGAAACCAGTCATATGGCAGCAAACTGAAGCATGTCAACATATCACCTTTTCCATAGTGAAGTTAATGAAATGCTGGTCTTATGAAAAGTTAATGAAATGCTGGTCTTATGAAAAATTAATGAAATGCTGGTCTTGTGAAAAGTTTATGAAATGCTGGTCTTATGAAAAGTTAATGAAATGCTGGTCTTATGAAAAGTTTATGAAATGCTGGTCTTATGAAAAGTTAATGAAATGCTGGTCTTATGAAAAGTTAATGAAATGCTGGTCTTATGAAAAGTTAATGAAATGCTGGTCTTATGAAAAGTTTATGAAATGCTGGTCTTATGAAAAGTTTATGAAATGCTGGTCTTGTGAAAAGTTAATGAAATGCTGGTCTTATGAAAAGTTAATGAAATGCTGGTCTTATGAAAAGTTAATGAAATGCTGGTCTTATGAAAAGTTAATGAAATGCTGGTCTTATGAAAAGTTAATGAAATGCTGGTCTTGTGAAACGTTATTGAAATGCTGGTCTTGTGAAAAGTTTATGAAATGCTGGTCTTGCAGGGATGACATTTGGAGATCCAAGCTATACTCTTCTGTAGCCATGTGCAAATGATAGCGTAGTGCCAAACCTAGCAAGTAGATTTATGAATTCTAGAATGTTTTAATGATATTCCTGGACATTTCACTCTATTTTTTCAAACAATTTGTATCATGTTAAATATTAACCACTATCGGTAGCCACCGTCAGTTATACCCAAATACATTTATAACTGCCACATTGTTAGTTTCCTTACATTTTGCCTCATTCCATTACATAGTTAGTTTACCTTTCCTTCGTCTGTCACGTTCACGTGGTTGTTCCTATGGACCGCTAGCAATAATGGATCATGTTAGGCTAATGTTTTACAAGTTGTGCAATAATTTGGGACATGTAGCCTATTTTAATCCTTATGGAAGGCCATACATAGCAGTTTAGATCTGGAGCCTGGCACATGGTTCACGACGACTGGGCCGTTGTCATCACAGTTCTGTGATTAGTGAAGATTATTTGGGTAGATTTATAGGACTACTGTTCAAACCCTATTGTACATTTTTCTCACCTTCCAATATGTCATGGATTGAACAATTGCATATGGCAACTTTCAGGATGAATCAAACCACTGTATTTTTGATTCACAAATATATTTTGTGTGTAAAGGCTCGCCAAACTATTTTTTATTATTATTCATCAATACTTTCCTAAATTGAAATAATATATATTTATATTTAAATCCACCAATTGGTGCTGAAAATGAGGTGAACATGTGTTTATTTACATGGCATTCTTTCATTGATCCCTAATGTCCTGAACCGTTTTATCCATATATTCTAGTGTCTGTCGAGAACATTCTAATTAAAGCTACAACACCTAATTTGAAGGGATAGCTTTAGATAAAAGTACTGAAACCCCTATTGAATGAAAAAAATTAATGAAAAAGATCTGTTGGTCAGCAAGCACACGCAAGGGAACCACGCCTGCAAAGCCCAGTATGCACCTGCATAAGTTACAGTGAGGGAACTAAACTAGGACATTAACAAAGAGAGAGTGTAACGGCAGCCTTCCTTCTCTTCAAGAGAAGAGGAGGTGTAACAGGGATCGGACCAAGACGCAGCGTAGCTTGTGCTCAACATGTTTAATTACGAAAGAATAAACGTGAACACTTAACACAATACAAAATAACAAATGTGGCAAACAGTCCTAGCTGGTGCAGAGAAAACACAAAGACAGTAAACAACCACCCACAAAATCCCAACACAAAACAAGCCACCTATATATGATTCCCAATCAGAGACAACACAAAACATCTGCCTCTGATTGAGAACCATATTAGGCCAAACATAGAAACAGACAAACTAGACACACAACATAGAATGCCCACCCAGCTCACGTCCTGACCAACACTAAAACAAGCACAACACACAAGAACTATGGTCAGAACGTGACAGAGAGGAGGTTTTTCCCCCAATTATCTCATTGACCAGGTCAAAGTGAGACAAAATATTGTCTTTGTTGTTCTATACAATGCATAGTATAACATAACACCGCAGAGAAGAATGGAAAAGGGAATAATGCTGTGGTGATATAACAGCATTGATAGTGACACAATGTATTGTATGTCATAATGGAGACAAGGACTTTCCATTACGGGTAGAGGGTGGTGTGAAAGAGTCCCTGTTCTGGTGTGTAGAGTACAAAGCAGCATCATCAATCTGTCCAGCCCTTATATTTGCCTCATAATTTAGTGTTTTACCATGTTCATTTCAGGACAATCAGGGCTACAAGTAAAACACAGAACAATTTGACATAAACAGTTGCATTCATAAGTTTAATGTTGTTAAAAAATAAGGTCCGGCATAGCAAAAACCTGATAAAAATAAATGTATATGAATGTTGTAAGTACAGAAATGTTCAGTGGGAAATTAATATCCAACTAGTCAGTGACAACTGTGTGGAGTTTGTAGTTTGTGACAGCAACTATGTGCGCTTATGACGGTATTATAGACACTATGTCCTTGGATTTCCTATGATCTTCTATGTAGAAGAACCCCTTACAGTATTATAGACACTTGTCCTTGGATTTCCTATGATCTTCTATGTAGAAGAACCCCTTACAGTATTATAGACACTTATCCTTGGATTTCCTGTGATCTTCTATGTAGAAGAACCCCTAACAGTATTATAGACACTTATCCTTGGATTTCCTGTGATCTTCTATGTAGAAGAACCCCTTACAGTATTATAGACACTTATCCTTGGATTTCCTATGATCTTCTATGTAGAAGAACCCCTTACCTTCTAACGACAGAGCAAAAGATGTTACATCCAATCAAATCAAATGTTATTGATCACATACACATATTTAGCAGATGCTATTCTGTAGCAAAATGCTTGTGCACCTAGCTCCAACAGTGCAGTAGTATCTAACAATTCACAAAAATACACACACATCTAAAAGTAAAAGAATGGAATAAAGGAATATATGAATGTTAGGATGAGCAATGTCGGAGTGGCATTGACTAGAATACAGTAGAATACAGTATATACATATGAAATGAGTAAAACTGTATGTAACATTATTAAAGTGACTAGTGTTCCATTATTAAAGTGACCAGTGATTCCATGTCTATGTACATAGGTCAGCAGCCTCTAAGGTGCAGGGTTGAGTAACCGGGTAGTAGCCGGCTAGTAATGGCTATTTAACAATCTGATGGCCTTGAGATAGAAGCTGTTTTTCAGTCTCTCGGTCCCAGCTTCGATGCACATGTACTGACCTCGCCTTCTGGATGATAGCGTGGTGAACAGGCCGTGGCTCGGCTGGTTGATGTCCTTGACGATCTTTTTGGCCTTCCTGTGACATCGGCTACTGTAGATGTCCTGGAGGGCAGGCAGTGTGCCCCCGGTGATAGGTGGGCAGACCAGATGCGGTGCAGTTGCCTGTATCAGGCGGTGATACAGCCCAACAGGATGCTCTCAGTTGTGCGTCTGTAAAAGTTTGTGAGGGTCTTAGGGGCCAAGACAAATTTATTCAGCATCCACTACACTTCAGCCTCCACAACACTGTCTGTGTGGGTGGACCATTTGAGAATGTGATGTGTACACCGAGGAACTTAAAAGCTTTTTAGGGCAAGGCGTCCCGCCAGCGGGATACCTGTCGACAACTTCCGGTGAAATTGGACGGCGCGCAATTCAAATAAATAATCATAAAAATTATGGATATTAAACATCTAGGTACATACAAGTGTCTTATATCAGCTAAAAACTTAAATTCTTGTTAATCATACTGCATTGTGGCGCCTCACATCAAAATATTTTTTAACCAGCACAGGCTTCATAAAATCACAAATAGCGATTAAATATTCACTTACTTTTTGAAAATCTTCCTCTGATTTGCAATCCAAAGGGTCCCAGCTACAACATGCATGGCCGTTTTGTTAGATAAAATCTTTCTTTATATCCCAAAAAGTCCGATTTGAGTAATCCACTCGTTCAACATGCAGAGAAAGGAATCCAAAAAGCTACCACTAAACTTTGTTAAAACAAGTCAAAATACATTTCTATTTAATCCTCAGGTACCCTAAAATGTAATTAAACTATAACATTTATTACGGAAAGAAGTATGTTCAATAGGAAAGTAAAATTAGCAGGTGCGTGTCCTCTTCGTCACACGTGCATAGACTGATTACCAAAACTCTAAATTCTTCCTCGTTTGGAAGAAACAAGCCTGAAGAAGTTTTAAAGCTTTTCACCTTTTCCACTGCAGTCTCGTCGATGTGGATAGGGGCATGCTCCCTCTGCTGTCTTCTGAAGTCCACAATCAGCTCCTTCGTTTTGTTGACGTTGAGAAGTTATTTTCCTGTTACCACTCCGCCAGGGCCCTCAACTCCTCCCTGTAGGCTGTCTCGTAATTGTTGGAAATCAGGACTACTACTTTTATGTCGTCTGCAAACTTGATAATTATAATTGAGTTGGAGGCGTGCGTGGCCACGCAGTCATGGGTAAACAGGGAGTACAGGAGGCGGCTGAGCATGCACCCTTGTGGGGCCCCTGTGTTGAGGATCAGTGTAGTGGAGGTGTTGTTTCCTACCTTCACCACCTGGGGGTGGCCCGTCAGGAAGTCCAGGACCCAATTGCAAAGTGCGGGTTTCAGACCCAGGGCCCAGAGCTTAATGATGAGCTTGGAGGGTACTATGGTGTTGAAGGCTGAGCTACATTCAATGAACAGCTTTCTTACATAGGTATTCCTCTTGTCCAGATGGGATAAGGCAGTGTGAAGTGCGGTGGCGATTGCATCGTCTGTGGATCTATTCGGGCAGTATACAAATTAAAGTGGGTCTAGGGTTTCAGGAAAAGTAGAGGCTATATGATCCTTAACTAGCCTCTCAAAGCACTTAATGATGACAGAAGTGAGTGCTATACAGTGAGATAGGCATTTAGTTCAGTAACCTTTGCTTTCTTGGGTACAGGAACAATGGTGGACATCTTGAAGCAAGTGGAGACAGTAGACTTGGATAGGGAGAGATTGAATATGTCCGTAAACACTTGAGCCAGCTGGTCTGCACATGCTCTGAGGATGCGGCTTGGGATGCCGTCTGGGCCGGCAGCCTTGCGAGGGTTAACATGTTTAAATGTCTTACTCACGTTGGCCATGGAGAGCGAGAGCCCACAGTCCTTGGAATTTTATTTATTTATCTAACCTTTATTTAATGAGGCAAGTCAGTTAAGAACAAATTCTTATTTACAATGATGGCCCACCAAAAGGAAGCGGGCTGCATCGGTGGCACTATGCTATCTTCAAAGCGGGCGAAGAACATTCTAAATTAAAGAAAATTTCAACCTATTATTTAGTATATGTAAAGACAAGATTAAGTCAATAGGGGGGCGCTGTTTTCACTTTGGAAAAAATCGTGCCCAATTTAAACGGCCTCGTACTCTATTCTAGATCATACAATATGCATATTATTATTACTATTGGATAGAAAACACTCTCAAGTTTCTAAAACTGTTTGAATTATATCTGTGAGTAAAACAGAACTCATTTGGCAGCAAACTTCCAGACAGGAAGTGAAAATTCTGAAAATGGGGCTCTGTTTCAGGGCCTGCCTATTCAACTGGCTTATATTTATCGATATACATGCACTTCATACGCCTTCCACTAGATGTCAACAGGCAGTGGAAGGTGGAATGGGGTGTCTAGCTTGATCTGAGGTCGAATAAGAGCTTTTGGAGTGGCAGGTCAGGAATTTCCTTTGTCTACCAAGGCGCGAGGCGGAGCTCGACATTAGCTTCTGAAAAGCTTTCGGTTTACACGGCGAATATCTCCGGCTCTGATTTTATTTGATACATGTGATAATAACATCGTAAAGTAGGTTTTTTCAACCGAGTTTTATCAGTTTATTCAACGTTTATTGGGACTTTTGGAGTTTTCCATTCTTTGCGTCAAGAGAGGGTGGGAACGTTATCAACCTTGGCTAGCATTGTGGCGCGAATTCGACAGAAGAAAAGGACATTCTAAAACCAAACAACAATTTATTCTGGACCAAGGACTCCTTGTACAAGATTCTGATGGAAGCTCAGCAAAAGTAAGAACAATTTATGATGATATTTCGTATTTCTGTGGAAAATGTTGATTCCTATTCTCCGCCGTTTTGGTGAGCGCTGTCTCGTAATAACGCAAGCTGTATGTTATGGTAAAGTTATTTTTAAAAATCTAACACGGCGGTTGCATTAAGAACCAGTGTATCTTTCATTTGCCATACAACAAGTATTTTTATGTAAAGTTTATGATGAGTTCTTTGGTCAGATTAGGTGAGTGTCCAAAATAGCTCCGGACATTCTGGGGAAATGTTGCTACATATTCACAATGTATAACCACGGTTTGCAGCTCTAAATATGCACATTTTCGAACAAAACATAAGTGTATTGTATAACCTGATGTTATAAGACTGTCATCTGATGAAGTTGTTCAAGGTTAGTGATTAATTTTATATCTTTTGCTGGTTTTTGCGATAGCTACCTTTTGCGGTGAATAAATGCATTTGTGTGTTTGGCTATTGTGGTAAGCTAATATAATTCTATATTGTGTTTTTGCTGTAAAACACTTAAAAAATCGGAAATATTGGCTGGATTCACAAGATGTTTATCTTTCATTTGCTGTACACCATGTATTTTTCATAAATGTTTTATGATGAGTATTTATGTATTTCACGTTGCTCTCTGTAATTATTCTGGCTGCTTCGGTGCTATTTGTGATGGTAGCTGCAATGTAAAACTATGATTTATACCTCAAATATGCAAATTTTTTGAACAAAACATAAATGTATTGTTTAACATGTTATAAGACTGTCATCTGATGAAGTTGTTTCTTGGTTAGTGACTAATTATATCTCTATTTGGTCGGTTTTGTGATAGCTACCTATGCGGTAGAAACATGGTGAAAATATGCGGTTGAGTCTTTGGCTATTGTGGTTAGCTAATATAAATACATATTGTGTTTTCGCTGTAAAACATTTAAAAAATCGGAAATGATGGCTGGATTCACAAGATGTTTCTTTTTCATTTGCTGTATTGGACTTGTGATTTCATGAAAATTATATTATATGATATCCCTGTCCCGTTAGGCTAGGCTATGCTAGTCAGCTTTTTTGATGAGGATGCTCCCGGATGGGTATCACTGAAAGGTTAAATGAAGAATAGTCTGATGGGTGAATGATGCCCAGCTTGTGTGTAGTAAGGCAAGAAACAGCGCATGGGATCTATTGCATTCCACAACTATCCCAGACTATGTTTGGAATATTTATTTTTCGCACAGAAGGACAAGTTGACCAATAGAATAGGTCAACTGTTGTACTATGTGTAACGCTCGTCGGAAGGAAGAGACAAAGGCGCAGCGTTCTTTGAGTTCCACATAATTTAATAACGAAGTGAAACTTTGAACGGACTAAACTAAAAGAATACAACGACCGAACAGCTTCGATGTGCAAACTACCTGCACACAAACAAAGAACAAGATCCCACACAGAAGGAGGGAAAAGAGCTGCCTAAGTATGATCCCCAATCAGAGACAATGATAGACAGCTGCCTCTGATTGGGAACCACACTCGGCCAGAAACAAAGAAATAAAGAACATAGAATGCCCACCCAAATCACACCCTGACCAAACCAAAATAGAGACATAAAAAGGCTCTCTAAGGTCAGGACGTGACACTATGGGGGATAATAGATTGACATATGCTAGTGGACAGTTCTCCCAACATCTTCAATATGCCCCTTGATAAGGACTCGCTCCCCGATGTGTCTGTCTTCACTTCTATCCTGTGAGAAGGACCCGATCACATGACGGCATTGGCTAATGAGAATTGAGATATCTTAAAGGGAGCCATTTGAGTGCGAGGTGTTCGGAGCATGCAGACGGGAGAAGGGAATTATAATTATTATATTCTGCCCATTGACACAACGGCCACTGGCCGCAAAAGGCATTGTATTTCTTTGGTGAGCATTACAGCCACACAAAGGGGATGCCGCCTGGAAATTCTAGGCATTATCAAGTGCTTGTCAAATTGTGAATGAAAAAACAAACAAAGCAGAGCTCATGTCTTTTATGCAACTTTTTTCAAACCATCATTAGAGTCACATCATGCAGCCTTAGAATGTATTAAAATTCTAAATATATAGCCCTACACTTGTATCACAACACAATTTCATCACCGCCACGGCCCTAGCTCCGGAAGGGACCTTCATTTTACATTAATATTTTAGTCATTTAGCAGATGCTCTTATCCAGGTGTGAGGAGGGGGTGCGAGGGCGGTGTTCTGTGAGATTATTTAAAATATTATTTGAAGAGGTAGGGTTTCAGATGTTCTTGGAAGATGGGCAGGGAGTCTGCTGTCTTAGCTTCAGGGGGAAGCTGGTTCCACCATTGGGGTGCCAGGAAAGAGGAAAGCTTGGGCTGACCTCGGCTGAGAGGGCCAAGAAACGAGGTGGCTGGGTTGGGGTGTAGGGTCTAAGCATAGCCTGAAGGTAGGGAGGGGCAGTTCTCTTGCTGCTCTGTAGGCAAGTACCATGGTCTTGTAGTGGATGCGAGCTGCGACTGGAAGCCAGTGGAATGTGTGGAGGTGTAGGGTGACATGGGAGATTTTGGGAAGGTTGAACACCAGGCCTTCGGGATAAATTGCAGGGTTTGACGGCACAAGCTGGGATCTCAGCCAACAGTGAGTTGCAGTAGTCCAGACGGGAGATGACAAGTGCCTGGATTAGGACCTGCGTCACTTCCTGTGTGAGGTACACCTTTCAAGCTCAGTCCATGTTAATCACACAAAGTTGGTACCAACGGATGTAGAGTTTGTAGCTCAAACACACAATGTTTAAAAAGGGTTAGAAGTCCAAATTGCACCAGCATAGCGGTGGGACCAATTTTATACTGCAGTTACCAACCAAGTAGCACCAACCTTAGTCTAGGACTAAACTTGTCGTGCTCTGGTGAGGGTTAGCACCAACAATTTATGGCTAACCAATCAGAGAGTTCTGTTGCATCATTTATAAAATGATACTACAATGGTATTTCGATTTGAAATTGTGTGTGTAATGATAAATATATCTTGAATTTGACATGAAAATATGCAACTGATTGATTTTGCATGACATTTTGTGATTTATAAATTACAATTATTTCTGAATGTCCCTACACAACTTTATTAATGGGTTTAGACATATAAAATAAATTAACCTACACAGAAATGTTGTAGGCTAGACAAACTATGGACAGATAACCCTGGGTATAGTCTAGGATTATCCTGAGGACACACATGGTGAAAAACAATGTGTCTTTGTGAGGTAATCGGAACCAAATGTGACTTTATGCCAACGGTGTGTTGGCATCAGGGGACTGCAGGCATGAGCTTCAGTAGCTAGGCAGTAGAACAATATCAGAGTAGTGCACTACATGACCAAAAGTATGTGGACACACGATCGTCGAACATCTCATTCTAAAATCATGGGCATTAATAGGGAGTTGGTCCACTCTTTGCTGCTATAACGGCCTCCACTTTCCTGGGAGGCTTTCCACTAGATGCTGGAACATTGCTGCGGGGACTTGGTTCCATTCAGCCACAAGAACATTAGTGCGGTCGGGCACTGATGTTGGGTGATTAGGCCTGGCTCGCAGTCGACGTTCCAGTTCATCCCAAATGTGTTTGATGGGGTTGAAGTCAGGGTTCTGTACAGGCCAGTTAAGTTCTTCCACACCAATTTTGACAAACCATTTCTGTATGGACCTCGCTTTGTGCACGGAGGCATTGTCATGCAGGCATTAACCATTATTCCTCCTCCACCAAACTTTACAGTTGGAACTATGCATTGGGGCAAGAAGCGTTTTCCTGGCATCTGTCAAACCCCCAAATTCTTCAAGCTCTGTCAAGTTGGTTGTTGATCATTGCTGGACAGCCATTTTCAAGTCTTGACATAGATTTTCAAGACGATTTAAGTCAAAACTGTAGCTAGGCCACTCAGGAACATTCAATGTCGTCTTGGTAAGCAACTCCAGTGTATATTTGGCCTTGTGTTTTAGTGCAAAGTACAAATTTTGTCAAGTACAAATTGATCTCTGAGATTTCTGCCATGCGAGTATACGTGCAAGGGAGGGTCCGAAAACACATTAGGGACACTGTCATCAGATCTTAGAATGTGCCAATGTTTGTGAACGATTCCCTTAATTTGTTCAGAGCACTTTGAATAGCGCAGACTGGCCTTGAAAGAGATCATGTCTTGATTGATTTTGGATTTTCTCAATGGCAGTATTGATCTGACCATTGTTGTACCCCCTTTCAGCCTCAGCCATGTTTCTGTTGAAATCTGATAGTTTTTTGCAAATTCTTTTGTTTCTACAGAATTGGCTGTAGGGCAAACTGTTTTTCAAGGGAAGCGGTTGACAGCTATCAGTCCTCAACAAACTGTTACGATCAGTAGGTTTCCTGTAAAGATCAGTGTATAGAACATTATCCTCTCACAAAATCTAAAGATCAAGGAAACTGATTTGAAGTATCTCCGATTGCATAGAGAATCTCAGGTGCTCAGAACAAGAGTTAAGAAAAGCATGGAATGCCCGGAGCTGTTTGTGCAGTAACTACAATGTTGTTCTTCCATCCTCAGATTTTTCCTATCACAGTCATTAACTCTGTAACTGTTTTAAAGTTAGCTTTTAAAGAAATCCCTAAGTGGTTTCCTTCCTCTCCGGCACCTGAGTTAGGAAGGATGCCTGCATCTTTGTAGTGATTGGGTACACAATCCAAAGTTTAAAGATTACTTAGGCATGCTCAAAGGGATATTCAATGTCTGCTGTTTTTATACCCATCTACCAATAGGCCCCTTCTTTGGGAGACATTGGAAAACCTCCCTGGTCTTTGTGGTTGAATCTGTGTTTGAAATTTTCTGACCTCCTCCGTATAGGCTGCCTCGTCATCGTCAACAAACTTTATGATGATGTTGGGGTCGAGTGCGGCCACGCAGTTGTGGATGAACAGGGAATACAGGAGGAACTAAGCACACACCCCTGAGTGGCCCCCTTGTTGATGATCAGCGTGACGGATGTGTTGACCTTATAGATAATTATATGTGTGGGGTACAGAGATGAGTTAGTCATTCAAAAATCATGTTAAACACTATTAGTGCGCACAGAGTGATGCAACTTATTATGTGACTTGTTAAGCACATTTTTATTCCTGAACATATTTAGGCTGGCAATAACAAAAGGGGTTGAATACTTATTGACTCAAGACATTTCAGCTTTTCATTTTAAAGTGATTAGTATGCATTTCTAAAAACATAATTCCAGTTTGACATTATGGGGTATTGTGTGCGGACCAGTGACAGAAAATATAAATGTTATATTTTTTTAGTCAGCGTGGCTGATGTGTTGTTGCATACCCTCACCGCCTGGGAGCAGCCAATCAGGAAGACCAGGATCCAGTTGCAGAGGGAGGTGTTCAGTTCCAGGGTATGATGTTGAATACTGAGCTGTAGAGACGTAGGATCTTAATTTAATCACTATTTTGTTGCTGAGAATGTTCCTGTACAGCAGGTAATGCAAACTTTTGGTATCTGCTCTTCCTGGGGTCCACACGAAACATAATACAGAATAACATAATACAGAACATCAATAGACAAGAACAGCTCAAGGACAGAACTACATACATAAAAAAAAGGCACACGTAGCCTACATATCAATGCATACACACAATCTATCTAGGTCAAATAGGGGAGAGGGGTTGTGCCGTGAGGTGTTGCTTTATCTGTTTTTGGAAACCAGGTTTGCTGTTTATTTGAGCAATATGAGATGGAAGGAAGTTCCATGCAAAAAGGGCTCTATATAATACTGTACGCTTTCTTGAATTTGTTCTGGATTTGGGGACTGTGAAAAGACCCCTGGTGGCATGTCTGGTGGGATAAGTGTGTCAGAGCTGTGTGTAAGTTGACTACGCAAACAATTTGGGATTTTCAACACATGAATGTTTCTTATTAAAAGAAGAAGTGATGCAGTCAGTCTCTCCTCAACTCTCAGCCAAGAGAGACTGGCATGCATAGTATTTCTATCAGCCCTCTGATTACAACGAAGAACAGAACGTGCTGCTGTGTTCTGTGCCAGCTGCAGCTTAACTAGGTCTTTCCTTGCAGCACTGGACCACACGTCTGGACAATAATCAAGATTAGACAAAACTAGAGCCGGCATAACTTGCTTTTGGGAATGTGATGTCAAAAAAGCAGAGCATCTCTTTATTATGGCAAGACCTCTCCCAATCTTTACAACCATTGAATCTATATGTTTTGACAATGACAGTATACAATCTAAGGTAATTCTATTCCACCTATCCAAAACAGACTGCAACTCTTTGTTAAGGGTTTCCGTGACTTCATTAGCTGTGGTTGCTGATGCGTTTATGGTTGAATCATCAGCATACATGAACACACATGCTTTGTTTAATGCCAGTGGCTGGTCATTGGTAAAAATAGAAAAGAGTAGAGAGCCTAGAGAGCTGCCCTGCGGTACACCACACTTTACATGTTTGACATTAGAGAAGATTGCATTAAAGAAAACCCTTTGAGTTCTATTAGATAGATAGCTCTGAATCCACGATATGGCAGAGGTTGAAAAGCCATAACACATACGTTTTTTTCAACAACAGGTTATGGTCAATAATATCAGAACATGTAGTGTATTTGAGTTTTAAAAAGGCCTCTGAAGTTTGTAATTTCCACTTTGAAATGTCAGACTTGATTTGCCCTAACGAAAAATGTATCAACCCCTACAAAAATGTTCATTAATTATAATCCACATAATAATTCACATTTCCTGTTCCTGGAGAATTATTTTCTTAAACTGGCTCAAATTAAGATCGTACATCTGTACAAGGAATAAATGCACTCTTTGTAACGCCACCCTGGAACACACTCAATTGTATGACACCGGGGTCATTCAGCTCACATATGTTATGGTGAGAAGGGGATGATTGCTTCTAATTCAACACCTTTACAACTTGAGTCATGTTCATTTGTAAAGTCCCAGAAAAGGGGCCAGGCTAGCATCATTCTGACTTCTAGTGATCACCTTAAACGAACACAGTGGATCATGAGCAGGCATTCCCACCCCTCTGACCTTGAGAGTAGCTTTTAATGAAATGACAGCTACAGTGCTACAGTAGGCCAGCTCATAACACTACCTTGGAGGAGAGCCAAGGCTAGTCGCCCCGTCTTCAGCAGCATGTGGGTAGAATGACCCTGATTCACACCTCAACAAGATGGGAGCGTTAACCTGCTGGCTGGCTGCCATCCCATTCTGCTGACTCTCCACCGGTGGTCTTCAATCATTCATGATGTTTCTCTCCACAGGCCAGACTGAACGTATGGTGTAGGGGAGCCCAGCCCCAGAAGTGACTCTTCTTATCAACTGTATGCAAGAATTTGCTTTGTGTTGTCTTAGGAATTCAACATTCTCCGTGTTGGTCTTGTCAACCCCCATTGTCACACCTCTGAGAAGCAGAGGTTACATCATGGAGGTCTGATAACTGATTGGAGGTTAACTTTACAGTGATACTATTGGTCAACAACTCAGGTTTTGAATCCAAACAACTCAGGTGCTTATAAAAGGGTCTAAGATGCATTGTTCTTTCTCTTATTTGTTCCTGACCTGCTGTGCTGAGATACTCTTTCTTTCTCTCTCCACCCCATTAACTTTTGGGGCATGGCCTTTCAGGCTATGGTTTCTCTCTCTCTCTCTGACCATGCTTAGAATAATGCCTTGTAATACTTGTTAATGCTTTGTACCTTAATTTGTGCCTTGTATGTGAATCCATTCATTTTACGAAGTAACTATATACAGACACGCTCAGACATTTCTCCATTGCCTATTACTCTAACTCAACCATAGTCTCCTTGCATATTCCTATAAATCCTGTGGATAAAATTAATTCATTGAATCAGCTAATTGCTTCGTCTTAATACAAGTCACATGTGAGGTATTTCTACTTGCAACACGACTTTGACACCAATGACTCGTGACTTGACCTGGACTTGAGCCTTATGACTCGACCTGACTTGATACCCTCCCCGAGCCCAAATGTTAAAAATTATGCAATAAAAAAAAGTGTGCAGCGCATCAACTCTTCATTTAACGGATTACAGTTTGAATCGGACAGCAGCCAATCAAATTGTGCCAGCTGAGAAAAAGTTGTGCGTGGCAGTGCAGAAGAACATTGGCGGGTGAATTCAGATGGAGCCCTTGGAAAGATGATACCCAAAATTATTATTTTCGGATATAAAGATGACACTGTATCAACAAAAAACGGATTGCAACTTGCAAAACATGCTGGAAGAAAATTACAGATGGAGGCGCAACAATTTCCAACATTGTTCGACATTTGAGGCTGCACAAAGAACGGTAAGTCGTGGCTAATATAGCCGATAGCTATATATTTTATTACTTTACTAGTGTATCATGTAGGCTAACATAACGTTAAATCAATGAGCCTCCACACAGTCAGTCAGTGCGGGAACGTGATCCTTACACCAGTTGGTAGCCTAAATCCTGCCGGATGTTACTGCTGTTCCAAAAACCATTGACATACTTTAGCCTACTGTAACCACAGGGAGAGAGAGAGAGAGAGAGAGAGAGAGAGTGTGTGTGTGTGTGTGTGTGTGTGTGTGTGTGTGTGTGTGTGTGTGTGTGTGTGTGTGTGTGTGTGTGTGTGTGTGTGTGTGTGTGTGTGTGTGTGTATGTGTGTGTGTGTGTGTGTGTGTGTGTGTGTGTGTGTGTGTGTGTGTGTGTGTGAGTGTTAAGGTTGGGCGATTGTGTACAAGCCTACATTGCGCCCCATAGAGATCCCCGATAGTCGATCACTATTGGGGGGGTCTTTCTCATGGCTACCCATGTATTTCCATGGAAATATAACGTTTATTTGTTAAGTAATAAATATATAGATATTTTTTAAATCATTCATAATTTGCGTAAATGTAATTTACTAACTATTACTCTTGTTAAAAATATGAAATGGTATTACATTTGGTGAAGAGCACATTATGACTTGTTTCGGACTCGAAACTCAAAGTTGACTTGAGACTTGACTCGGACTTGCCTGTCTTGACTTGGGACTTGACTTGGGACTTGAGTGCTAAGACTTGAGACTTACTTGTGACTTGTAAAACAATGACTTGGTCCCCCCTCTGGTATTTAGAGTACACTGTGTTTTTGAACCATTATAAAGAATTGCTTGAAGTACATTGAAAACATTTTATTCATATTTAACTCATACTTACTAATCTGCATGATTTTTGGTTCAACTTCTAGCAGTTGTCTAAGAGAGTGGCTCATCGGCTCAACAGTACATGAACATTGATCATGCTAAGTGCTTGTCAGTGAGACAGGGTAGGGCTGTGGTTGTGTGTTGTTGTGGTATTATCTATCCAAGTGGAGCACTGGCAGGGGGATTCATTCCCTTTTCTCGTTGGGGTTTCTTGTGTCACCTCATCACGGTAAATGTCAACAAGAAAATCTAGAGGCAGAAACCCAGTTTCCTGTTCTATTTTATGTCTAAATGTCAGACAGGACATAAGAAAAACAATCACTTTTATTTCTCAAGGAAAAGATGCTTTACAACAGCAGACACCAGATCAACAGGAGGTTGAGTTCTGAGAAAAAAAGGATGAAGTGTTTCTCAGGATAGGTTTTCCCCACTCAAACTCTGTGGCCTCTGAATGTTCTTTCCTGCGTCCTATGTTGAGACGGAGGAAAGGTGCACCACATCTCATGATCCCTGATGAATCAGAGGGGATTGCTTTTCAATTACTCTAACCCTCATTAGATTACAACGCAACAGCACTCAGTGCTAATCAGCAAGCCAAGCCTTGACACACATTTACAGCAGCCTCAACAACACTGCTCTTTAATTAACTATATTGTGAGTGAGAGAGTCGTTATATGGTGTGTGTGTGTGTGTGTGTGTGTGTGTCTGCTCATTCATTGTACTTCTCTTTAACTGCCGTTTCCCAAAAGTCAAACTCTTCCCACATGCCAACAAGGACCTGCATTCACCAAATTTTATGTGGTTATCCGTAGATGAATAACCCTGTCTTTCAAAGATAATTTGTAAAAATCCAAATAACTTCACAGATCTTCATTGTAAAGGTTTAAAACACTGTTTCCCATGCTTGTTCAATGAACCATAAGCAATTAATGAACATGAACCTGTGGAACAGTCGTTAAGACACTAACAGCTTACAGACGGTAGGTAATTAAGGTCACAGTTATGAAAACTTAGGACACTAAAGAGGCCTTTCTACTGAAAAAACACCAAAAGAAAGATGCCGAGGGTCCCTGCTCATCTGTGTGAACGTGCTTAGGCATGCTGCAAGGAGGCAGGAGGACTGCAGATGTGGCATGGGCAATAAATTGCAATGTCCGTACTGAGACGCCTAAGACAGCGCTACAGGGAGACAGGACGGACATCTGATCGTCCTCGCAGTGGCAGACCACGTGTAAAAACACCTGCACAGGATCGGTACATCCGAACATCCACCTGAGGGACAGGCACAGGATGGCAACAACAACTGCCTGAGTTACACCAGGAACGCACAATCCCTCCATCAGTGCTCAGACTGTCCGCAATAGGCTGAGAGAGGCTGGACTGAGGGCTTGTAGGCCTGTTGTAAGGCAGGTCCTCACCAGACATCACCGGCAACAACATCGCCTATGGGCACAAACCCACTGTCGCTGGACCAGACAGGACTGGCAAAAGGTGCTCTTCACTGACGAGTCGCGGTTTTGTCTCACCATGGGTGATGGTCGGATTCGCGTTTATCATCGAAGGAATGAGCATTACACCGAGGCCTGTACACTGGAGCGGGATCGATTTGGAGGTGGAGGGTTCGTCATGGTCTGGAACGGTGTGTCAAATCAAATTTTATTGGTCACATACACATGGTTAGCAGATGTTAATGCGAGTGTAGCGAAATGCTTGTGCTTCTAGTTCCGACTGTGCAGTAATATCTAACAAGTAATCTAACAATTTCACAACAACTACCTTATACACGCAAGTGTAAAGGTATGAATAAGAATATGTACATATAAATATATGGATGAGCGATGGCCGAACGGCATAGGCAAGATGCAGTAGATTGTATACAGTACAGTATATACATATGAGATGAGTAATGTAGGGTATGTAAACATTATATAAAGTGACATTGTTTAAAGTGACTAGTGATACATTTATTACATCCAATTTGTAATTATTAAAGTGGCTAGAGATTGAGTCAGTATGTTGGCAGCAGCCACTCAATGGTAGTGATGGCTGTTTAACAGTCTGATGGCATTGAGATAGAAGCTGTTTTTCAGTCTCTCGGTCCCAGCTGTGATCCACCTGTACAGACCTCGCCTTCTGGATGATAGCGGAGTGAACAGGCAGTGGCTCGGGTGGTTGTTGTCCTTGATCTTTTTGGCTTTCCTGTGACATCGGGTGGTGTAGGTGTCCTGGAGGGCAGGTAGTTTGCCCCCGGTGATGTGTTGTGCAGACTTCACTACCCTCTGGAGAGCCTTACAGTTGTGAGCGGAGCAGTTGCCGTACCAGGCGGTGGTACAGCCCTACAGGATGCTCTCGATTGTGCATCTGTAAAAGTTTGTGAATGTTTTTGGTGACAAGCCAAATTTCTTCAGCCTTCTGAGGTTGAAGAGGCGCTGTTGCGCCTTCTTCACCACACTGTCTGTGTGGGTGGACCATTTCAGTTTGTCCATGATGTGTACACCACAGCATCATCGGACTGAGCTTGGATCTCAATATCATTGAGCACGCCTGGGACCTGTTGGATCGGAGGGTGAGGGCTAGGGCCATCCCCCCCAGAAATGTCCGGGAACTTGCAGGTGCCTTGGTGGAAGAGTGGGGTAACATCTCACAGCAAGAACTGGCAAATCTGGTGCAGTCCATGAGGAGGATATGCACAGCAGTACTTAATGCAGCTGGTGGCCACACCAGATACTGACTGTTACTTTTGATTTTGACCTCCCTTTTTTTCAGGGACACATTATTCCATTTCTGTTTAGTCACATGTCTGTGGAACTTGTTCAGTTTATGTCTCAGTTGTTGAATCTTATGTTCATACAAATATTTACACATGTTAAGTTTGCTGAAAATAAACGCAGTTGACAGTGAGAGGACGTTTCCTTTTTTATTGTCCAGACTTGTATGGAGGGAAGTTTATATTGTCCAGACTTGTATGGAGGGAATTGTTGATATGTTGTCAAATGTTGATTCTGGATAACATTTAGTTTGGAAATATGTGCCCAAAATGCTGTTTACATACATGTCTTTAGTATTTAGAGATAGAAAGATGAAAATCTCCTCTATACAAGTCCGGTCCTGGAGTGTTTTAATAAAACTAAACCAAAATATTTAGCTGACCTTTTCCATTGTCCAGAAAAATAGATTTGCTGTACATGCAAATATGTACATATTTAATGACATACCGCCTAATTTGCATATTTTTATACATTAATTCAGAAAAGTTGCAACACAAAAAAGTATTATATTGGTGTGTATTTTCAACTAGTAAAAAAAGTTGATTGTGATATGATTAATGGGGAAAAAATACCCTATTAGGGTGTGGTGCCTGGGCCCAAGAACACTAAGGCAGTCCCTCTCAAATAGTGGGGGGAGCGTGTGACCCCGGGGAACATGCTTTTTTTTGCCGCAGGGAGTAGTTTTTTTTTGCACCAAACAAGAGCACACAGCACAGAGCAGGAGATATGAAGTGCAGATAACAAACCCTTAAGAGACACCATGGAAAAATATTTAACAGGGATGAAAAGAAAGGCGGAGAGAGACGGGGATAATGAGTCAAACGTAAGTCTCCCGAAAGCTAAGACGAGGAAATATGACGACGCGTATGTAGCGCTTGGCTTCCATGTGACTACGGTGGGAGACGAGGAAAGACCGGTATGTTTACTGTGTCTAAAAATGTTGGCAGCGGACAGCATTAAGCCAAATAAATTAAGGCGTCACTTAAAGACATTACACCCCAATCACGCTGATAAGCCGCTTGAGTTTTTTCAGCGAAAACGTGCCGAATATTGCCAACAATCATCCCGCTTTGTGAATGCTACTTCAGTAAACCAGCGAGCACTGTTAGCATCATATAAGGTGGCGTACCAAATTGCTCAGTGCAAAAAAAAAACACTCCATAGCAGAGGAGCTGATACTGCCTGCAGCAGTAGACATGGTCTCTGTCATTCTGGATGACGCAAGTACTGCAAAAATAAAAACTATCCCTCTGTCCAATGACACTGTCGCCAGACGTATACATGACACTGCTAACGATCTTAATAAAGAACAGCTGGTAGATAAACTCAAAGACAAACGTTCTGCCTTACAGTTCGATGAAGCAACTGACAAACTCCCTGTGTGAGGATCTACTTTTTTGTAAATATGTCAGAGACAGAGCCACAGCTGAAGAGCTATTCAAAATGCTGGACTGCTTCCTGACTGAGAATGGGCTAAAGTGGGAGAACTGCATTGGTGTTTGCAGTGATGGTGCACAGACCATGGCAGGGATGAGAAAAGGACTTCGGGCACTCATCAAGAAGGCCTCACCTAATGCTGAGTGGACACACTGTGTTATACACAGAGAAGCACTGGCATCAAGGCACCTTTCCTCTGAATTAAGTGAGGTTATGACTGACATTGTAGGTGTAGTCAATTTTATAAAGACCAGACCACTAAAAACAAGAGTCTTCTCTGCTAACTGTGAGGAGATGGGAGCTGAACATCAAGCTATGCTGTTTCACAGTGAAGCAAGGTGGCTGTCACGAGGAAAAGTTTTGTCCCGAGTTTTTGAGCTCAGAGAGCAGATAAGAATGTTTTCGGAGCAGGAGCACAAGTATGATCTCGCAGACAAATTTAGTGATGAGAACTTCCTGGCAAAACTGGCCTACCTGAGTGTCATATTTGGAAAGCTAAATGAACTAAATCTACAGCTTCAAGGGAAAGATAAACACCTCCCTCAGGTCACAGACAAGATCAGCTCTTTCACTCGAAAGCTTGCAATGTGGGGCAGGCGACTTGATGAAGGAAATACTGATTCATTCGAGAACCTGCATGAATTTGTTGACACTACTGACTATGATGCCACCTCAGTGATTCCATATATTAAGGAGCATATTTCATCACTGATGGGATTCTTTAAAAAGTACTTCCCTGAAAACAGTTCCCAATATGACTGGGTGAGAGATCCTTTCAATGCACCAGCTCCAACTGGTTTCAGCTCTGCAGAGGAGGACCAGTTCATTGATATGACGTCTGACTCCACATTGAGACTGAGGTTCACATCACAGACACTGAGTGAATTCTGTCTGAGTGTAGAGAGGCAGTATCCACTCTTAGGGCAGAGGGCCATGGGCATTCTTCTTCCTTTTGCAACATCTTATCTTTGTGAGACTGGCTTCTCTGCTGTTGCTGCACTGAAGACCAAGTACAGGTCCCAGCTAAACATTGAGCAGGAGCTGAGAGTTGCAGTATCATGCTTCAAACCCCGCTTCGAAAAGCTGTGCTCTGCAAAACGTGCTCATTGTAGCCATTAATCCTGACTTCCTCATTTTGATTTTAAAAAATCAGCACAAATTGTTTTATTCATTTTTGTTTTATAGGTCAAAGTGTTTCATATATTGTGCTCCTGAGTTAATGTTGCTGATCAATTTGAATTTATTATTATTTATTGATTATATTTAATTTTATTTTTCATTATCAAATGGTCAAAAAATGTTTACAGTTTAAATAAGACTTGAATTTTTTTTTAAATTTCAGGCAAATTGATGCACTTAAAGTCTTTTCTGTTACAGACTAAAAAACAATGTTAATAAAGTTATTCTTTGTTGTAAGTTGATCTATATATATATATATTTTTTTTTTTTCTTTAATGTTAATAAGGATACAATGTTATGCAGAGGTGTACTTATAACAATTTTATAGACAAATGATACTATTTACAGTCGCGGTGGAGAGTTGGGGGACGCGAAATGTTTACTTCTTCCTAGGGGGGGGGGGCATAACAGAAAATAATTGAGAAGCACTGCACTAAGGTAACCTGCCTAAATGACTACAGACCCGTAGCACTCACGTCTGTAGCCATTAAGTGCTTTGAAAGGCTAGTCATGGCTCACATCAACACCATTATCTCAGAAACCCTAGACCCACTCCAATTTCCATACCGCCCCAACAGATCCACAGATGATGCAATCTCTATTGCACTCCACCCTGCCCTTTCCCACCTGGACAAAAGTAACACCTATGTGAGAATGCTATTCATTGACTACAGCTCACCGTTCAACACCATAGTGCCCTCAAAGCTCATCAATAAGCTAAGGACCCTGGGACTAAACATCTTCCCCTGCAACTGGATCCTGGACTTCCTGACGGGCTGCCCCAGGTGGTAAGGGTAGGTAACAACACATCTGCCACGCTGATCCTCAACACAGGAGCCCCTCAAGAGTGCGTGCTCAGTCCCCTCCTGTGCTCCCTGTTCACTCATGACTACACGGCCAGCCACGACTCCAACACCATCATTAAGTTTGCCAATGACACAACAGTGGTAGGCTTGATCACCGACAACAATGAGACAGCCTATAGGGAGGAGGTCAAAGACCTGGCCGTGTGGTGCCAGGACAACAACCTCTCCCTCATCATGATCAAGACAAAGGAGATGATTGTGGACTACAGGAAAAGGAGGGCCGAGCACGCCCCCATTCTCATCAGAAGGGCTGTAGTGGAGCAGGTTGAGACCTTCAATTTCCTTGGTGTCCACATCAACAACAAACTATCATGGTCCAAACACACCAAGATAGTTGTGAAGAGGGCACGACAAAGCCTATTCCCCCTCATGAGACTGAAAAGATTTGGCATGGGTCCTGTTGTGGAAATTCAGTACCGAGAGATTTGGTCATTTCTTCAAACAATCATCTTTATTTAATATCGATTAATTATTGCAATAATGAGACTGGTCGACCCCCCACCCTTGAGTGTTGGACCGAGTAACCTAACCTTTACACAAATTGTCACGTTCGTTCTCCTCCTCGTCTGAGGAGGAGCATGGATCGGACCAAAACGCAGAGTGATATGAATACATCTTCTTTTATTTGAGACGAAGATGAAACGAACACTATACAAAAACAATAAACCACGAACGTGAAGCTACAAACGAAAGTGCACACACAGCTACTAACGTTAGACATAGACAATTACCCACAACAGCCCAATGCCTACGGCTGCCTTAAATATGGCTCCCAATCAGAGACAAATGAATGACAGCTGTCTCTGATTGAGAACCATTCAGGCAACCATAGACATACCTAGAAACCTACACTCAACACTAACCCATACACTCTAACAAAACCCCCTAGACACTACAACCACCCAAGACAAGACAAAAACACAAACATCCCCCCTGTCACACCCTGACCTAACCAAAATATTACAGAAAATAAAGATAACTAAGGCCAGGGCGTGACACAAATGCAGAGTACTATACATAGCTGACACTAACAATGCTCAGTCATGGTTGGTTCAACCCCCCTCATGCAGACCAAGGAGCATCATAAGCCACTCTGGCTTCATCCTGTCGTTATCTGCACGTGGGTTGTTGTCGTAACCTGTTGAGGATAGAGGGCGCTATTTTCACTTTGGGGAAAAATCGTGCCCAATTTAAACGGCCTCGTACTCTATTCTTGCTCGTACAATATGCATATTATTATTACTATTGGATAGAAAACACTCTCAAGTTTCTAAAACCGTTTGAATTATATCTGTGAGTAAAACAGAACTCATTTTGCAGCAAACCTCCTGTCAGAAAGTGAAAAATCTGAAATCGAGGCTCTGTTCCAGGGCCTCCCTATCAATTTGCTTGAAATTTATGACTATACATGCACTTCATACGCCTTCCACTAGATGTCAATAGGCAGTGAGAGGTGAAATGGGGAGTCTAGCTATATCTATGGTCAAAAGAGAGGTCTTGGAATGACATGACCCCAATTTACTTTGTTCAGGAAGACGCGGGAAGGACATCAGCTTTGGCTTCTGAAAAGCTTTCCTTATAGACGGCTAATATCTCCGGCTTTGATTTTATTTGATAAATGTGATAATATCATCGTAAAGTATGTTTTTTCAATATAGTTTTATCAGATTATTGAATTTTTTTCGGGAGTTTTGGCGTGTTCCGTTCTCTGCGTTTGGTGACGATGGACAGCTTCGCGCCACTTGGCAAGTTTTGGTTGCTAAATCAACAGACGAAGAGGACATTCTAAATCCAAACAACGATTATTCTGGACAAAGGACCCCTTGTACAAGATTCTGATGGAAGCTCAACAAAAGTAGGACCCATTTATGATGTTATTTCGTATTTCTGTCGAAAATGTTTACTATTAGTTTCCGCCCAGATTTTGGGCGCTCTCTCGCTATAACGTAAGCTGTATGTCGTACTAAAGTTATTTTTAGAATTCTAACACGGTGATTGCATTAAGAACTAGTGTATCTATCATTTCCTGTACAACATGTATTTTTTAGTAAAGTTTATGATTAGTTATTTGGTCAGAATAGGTGAGTGTCAGAAATATATCCGGAGATTCTGGAAAATAGTTGCTACGTTTTCACAATGTATAACCACGGATTTCAGCTCTAAATATGCACATTTTCGAACAAACCATATATGTATTGTGTAATATGATGTTATAGGACTGTCATCTGATGAAGTTTATGAAGGTTAGTGAAATAATTAATATCTTTTGCTGGTTTTGTCGCTATCGCTACTGTTGCCTTGAATCAATGCTGTTGTGTGGTTGGCTATTGTAGTAAGCTAATATAATGCTATATTGTGTTTTCGCTGTAAAACACTTAAAAAATATGAAATATTGGCTGGATTCACAAGATGTTTGTCTTTCATTTGCTGTACACCATGTATTTTTCAAAAATGTTTTATGATGAGTATTTAGGTATTTCACGTTGGTCTCTATAATTACTCTGGCTGCTTCGGTGCTATTTGTGATGGTAGCTGTGATGGTAGCTGCAATGTAAAACTATGATTTATACCTCAAATATGCACATTTTTCGAACAAAACATAGATTTATTGTATAACATGTTATAAGACTGTCATCTGATGAAGTTGTTTCTTGGTTAGTTTGGTTGGTTCTTGGTTAGTTTGGTTGGTTTTGTGCAAGCTACCTGTGCTGTGAAATAAATGTCTGTGCTTTTTTGTATTTGGTGGTGAGCTAACATAAATATACGTGGTTTTTTCGCTGTAAAACATTTTAAAAATCGGACATGTTGACTGGATTCACAAGATGTTTATCTTTCATTTGCTGTATTGGACTTGTTAATGTGTGAAAGTTAAATATTTCTCAAAAATATTTTTTGAATTTCGCGCTCTGCCTTTTCAGTGGAATGTGGGAGGAGTTCCGCTAGCGGAACCCCAGGGCTAGACAGGTTAACCCCACCCTGACTTAGTTTCCCAGATGCAAGGATGATTTTGAGACAATGAGGGATTGTTCTACTCCTAAGCTATCTCTAGTAAAACACATTCTTGTCTATGTAATACAGTCTTTAACTCATTTGTCAGCTCAAGTCATCTCCAGGGACCATACGCCCAGATTAGCTGCAGGGACATGATGATGCAGGACAGAAATGTCTCACTATTAGTTAAATATTAATTGTTAACCATTAATATCAAATAAACCAGGTAAATATGTCATTTTTCTATCACAGTTATCAGATTCTCAAAAAGTTCTACAGCTGCATCATCGAGAGCATCCTGACTGGTTGCATCACTGCCTGGTATGGCAATTGCTCGGCCTCCGACTGCAAGGCACTACAGAGGTCACTGGGGCCAAACTTCCTGCCATCCAGGACCTCTATACCAGGCGGTGTCAGAGGAAGGCCCTAAAAATTGTCAAAGACTTCAGCCACCCTAGTCATAGACTGTTCTCTCTGCTACCGCACGGCAAGCGGTACCGGAGCGCCAAGACTAGGTCCAAAAGACTTCTTAACAGCTTCTACTCCCAAGCCATAAGACTCCTGAACAGCTAATCAAATGACTGCCCAGACTATTTGCATTGCCCCCCCACCCCCTTTTACACTGCTGCTACTCTCTGTTTATTATCTATGCATAGTCACTTTAACTATACCTACATGTACATATTACCTCAATTAGCCCGACTAACCGGTGCCTCCACACATTGACTCTGTACCAGTACCCCCTGTATATAGCCTCACTATTGTTATTTTACTGCTGCTCTTTAATGATTTGTTTTTGGTTTTTTTTACTTAACACTTATTTTTCTCAAAACTGCATTGTTGATTAATGGCTTGTAAGTAAGCATTTCACTGTAAGGTCTACACCTGTTGTATTCGGTACATGTGACAAATAACATTTGATTTGATTTGACTTAACCAACAGTGCAGTTCAAGAAAATGTATTGTGTATGTGTGCCATTCAGAGGGTGAATGGGCAAGACAAAAGATTTTAGTGCCTTTGAACAGGGTATAGTAGTAGGTGCCAGGCGCACCGGTTTCTGTCAAGAACTGCAATGCTGCTGGGTGTTTCACGCTCAACATCTTCCTGTGTGTGTCAAACTGAATCAAAGAGTCAAACTGTTGGGGAAGCTACTCTGAAAATATACGGAGTTCACCAAGCTACCAGTTACTTCACACTGGAAGAAGTTATAAACTTAAACTAAAGCTTAGAAAATATATATAGTTTACTTAACTGAGCTTACTTTGAAAAATGTTACTTCACACTTTTTTCCCCAAAATAAAATAAAATATGGCTGAAATAGGCAATACTTTACTTTCTTTTCGGTATCAGACCTGCCTAATTCTCACTAGATTTAATGGCGAGAAGGCAGAAAAAAAGGGGACAATATGCGTACTTTCTTATTGAAACACACTTTTCCACCACCATGCTAAAGTGGCTAATGCCTAGAAACGCTAGTCTCGGATGTTGCGTATTGCGTTCAGACAATCAGGTTGCAGCAGTCTGTTGTTTACCCCTGGCTGAACGCAGGGCCCAACATCAGGAAGTAGCAACTAGCAAGCTGGTGGAAAATGGTGTTTCATAAAGGAAGTATGCATATCTTGCCTGTTTTTTTCCACCTTCTCGCCATTAAATCTAGTTAAGGAGGAAATCCAATGCAGTCTGAATGGAGAATGTTTTAGGTACGAACCTGTCCACGGGTGTCACGACTTCCGCCGAAGTTGGTGCCTCTCCTTGTTCGGGCGGCATTCGGCGGTCGTCGTCACCGGCTTTCTAGCTGCCACCGATCTACATTTATTTTTCCATTTGTTTTGTCTTGATTGTACACACCTGGTTCCCATTATGTTATATTTTTTTCCCTATTTAACTCTCTGGTTCCCATGATGTTTTGTGCGTGATTGTTTCTTGTTTAGTGTTAGTCTTTTGTGTTATGGTGTGTTTTCCCTGCGTGGAATTTATGGTTGTTTATTTTTTGAGTAAAGTACGTTATTTTACTCAGTTCTGTGTCCTGCGCCTGACTCCGTCCTCACCTCTCCACACTGACACTTGATAACGGGGGATATGAGTGTATTGCCGGCTGCCATCAATACCAGATCAATATCATCATCTGCCAACCTTTGGTCTAGGGCTAATGGTAACTACTTCTAAACTTCCAAAGATCTAATCAACCATGGATGAATGATAGTATACCTAGCTAAAGTTGAAATTATGGTGTCCTTTGTTGGGCAAATTAGATGTCAATGTAACCTTCATAAACCCAACCTTCAGTGGCGACCCGTTTTGAGCCCCACATTTTTAGCAAAATATTTGGCTTATGTAGGAGGGCTTTCCTGTTTTGCATGTTATTTTGGTATTAATTCGTGTCACATATCAGTTTGCAAACGATGCAAACAATATATCATTGAGTTAATAAAGCCGCATACAAACATAGTCTCTTTTATGTTTTCTTGAGTAAGGAAGCTCCAAAATGCGGGTGTTTCAGCCTAGCTGAGTGCTTTCTGTGGTGGTGGGGCAAGCCAACAGAAAATACGAAGCGTTGCGCTGTGTTTGGCTCAGTATTTTGTCACTCATGGGGACACTACATCACCGCCAAGTCTAAGGGTAGAGCTAGAAAATTCAAGCCCCTTGGATGCTGCCATAGAGTTACATTAGAAGTGCCCATCCAAGAATGCTCAAGGTCAATGGCCACAAATAAAATGATGTCAAATCACATTATATCTACAGCAGCTTTGATTGGACTGATCATGTCAACATCATACTTTCAAATCTTAGCTAGCATCATCAAATCAAATCAAATGTATTTATATAGCCCTTCGTACATCAGCTGATATCTCAAAGTGCTGTACAGAAACCCAGCCTAAAACCCCAAACAGCAAGCAATGCAGGTGTAGAAGCACGGTGGCTAGGAAAAACTCCCTAGAAAGGCCAAAACCTAGGAAGAAACCTAGAGAGGAACCAGGCTATGAGGGGTGGCTAGTCCTCTTCTGGCTGTGCCGGGTGGAGATTATAACAGAACATGGCCAAGATGTTCAAATGTTCATAAATGACCAGCATGGTCAAATAATAATAATCACAGCAGTTATCGAGGGTGCAGCAAGTCAGCACCTCAGGAGTAAATGTCAGTTGGCTTTTTTAGCACGTCCGGTGAACAGGTCAGGGTTCCATAGCCGCAGGCAGAACAGTTGAAACTGGAGCAGCAGCAAGGCCAGGTGGACTGGGGACAGCAAGGAGTCATCATGCCAGGTAGTCCTGACGCATGGTCCTAGGGCCCAGGTCCTCCGAGAGAGAGAAAGAAAGAGAGAAGGAGAAAATTAGAGAGAGCATACTTAAATTCACACAGGACACCGGATAAGACAGGAGAAGTCCTCCAGATATCGACACATTAACTACTGCAGCATAAATACTGGAGGCTGAGACAGGAGGGGTCAGGAGACACTGTGGCCCCATCCGACGATACCCCCGGACAGGGCCAAACAGGAAGGATATAACCCCACCCTTTGCCAAAGCACAGCCACCACACCACTAGAGGGAAATCTTCAACCACCAACTTACCATCCTGAGACAAGGCCGCGTATAGCCCACAAAGATCTCCGCCACGGCACAAACCAAGGGGGGGCGCCAACCCAGACAGGAAGATCACGTCAGTGACTCAACCCACTCAAGTGACGCACCCCTCCTAGGGACGGCATGAAAGAGCACCAGTAAGCCAGTGACTCAGCCCCTGTAATAGGGTTAGAGGCAGAGAATCCCAGTGGAGAGAGGGGAACCGGCCAGGCAGAGACAGCAAGGGTGGTTCGTTGCTCCAGAGCCTTTCCGTTCACCTTCACACTCCTGGGCCAGACTACACTCAATCATATGACCTACTGAAGAGATGAGTCTTCAGTAAAGACTTAAAGGTTGAGACCGAGTCTGCGTCTCTCACATGGGTAGGCAGACCATTCCATAAAAATGGAGATCTATAGGAGAAAGCCCTGCCTCCAGCTGTTTGCTTAGAAATTCTAGGGACAATTAGGAGGCCTGCGTCTTGTGACCGTAGCGTACGTGTAGGTATGTACGGCAGGACCAACTTGGAAAGATAGGTAGGAGCAAGCCCATGTAACGCTTTGTAGGTTAACAGTAAAACCTTGAAATCAGCCCTTGCCTTAACAGGAAGCCAGTGTAGGGAAGCTAGCACTGGAGTAATATGATCAAATTTTTTGGTTCTAGTCAGGATTCTAGCAGCCGTATTTAGCACTAACTGAAATTTATTTAGTGCTTTATCCGGGTAGCCAGAAAGTAGAGCATTGCAGTAGTCTAACCTAGAAGTAACAAAAGCATGGATTAATTTTTCTGCATCATTTTTGGACAGAAAATTTCAGATTTTTGCAATGTTACGTAGATGGAAAAAAGCTGTCCTTGAAACAGTCTTGATATGTTCGTCAAAAGAGAGATCAGGGTCCAGAGTAACGCCGAGGTCCTTCACAGTTTTATTTGAGACGACTTTACTGTCACGTTTCTGACCTTATTTCCTTTGTTTAGTCTTTATTTAGTTGGTCAGGACGTGAGCTGGGTGGGTATTATCTATGTTGTCTGTTTCTATGTGGGGTTTCTTGTTTGGCCTGATATGGTTCTCAATCAGAGGCAGGTGTTAGTCATTGTCTCTGATTGGGAACCATATTTAGGTAGCCTGTTTTTGTAGTGTGTTTTGTGGGTGATTGTTCCTGTTCGTGTGTTCATCTGGTCTGTGTTCACTAGTTCGGGGCTGTAGCGTCTTCGGTTCTTTCTGTCAGTTTGTTGTTTTTGTTCGTTGTTTAAGTAGCCTATTAAAATATGGATTATCATCACGCTGCAGTTTGGTCCTCCTCTCTTTCACCCGAAGACAGCCGTTACATTTACAACCATCAAGATTAATTGTCAGATTCAACAGAAGATCTCTTTGTTTCTTGGGACCTAGAACAAGCATCTCTGTTTTGTCCGAGTTTAAAAGTAGAACGTTTTCAGCCATCCACTTCCTTATGTCTGAAACACAGGCTTCTAGCGAGGGCAATTTTGGGGCTTCACCATGTTTCATTGAAATGTACAGCTGTGTGTCATCCGCATAGCAGTGAAAGTTAACATTATGTTTTCGAATGACATCCCCAAGAGGTAAAATATATAGTGAAAACAATAGTGGTCCTAAAACGGAACCTTGAGGAACACCGAAATGTACAGTTGATTTGTCAGAGGACAAACCATTCACAGAGACAAACTGATATCTTTCCAACAGATAAAATCTAAACCAGGCCAGAACTTGTCCGTGTAGACCAATTTGGGTTTCCAATCTCTCCAAAAGAATGTGGTGATCGATGGTATCAAAGGCAGCACTAAGGTCTAGTAGCACGAGGACAGATGCAGAGCCTCGGTCTGACACCATTAAAAGGTCATTTACCACCTTCACAAGTGCAGTCTCAGTGCTATGATGGGGTCTAAAACCAGACTGAAGCATTTCGTATACATTGTTTGTCTTCAGGAAGGCAGTGAGTTGCTGCGCAACAGCTTTTTCTAAAAATTTTGAGAGGAATGGAAGATTCGATATAGGCCGATAGTTTTTTATATTTTCTTGGTCAAGGTTTGGCTTTTTCAAGAGAGGCTTTATTACTGCCACTTTTAGTGAGTTTGGTACACATCTGGTGGATAGAGATCCGTTTATTATGTTCAACATAGGAGGGCCGAGCACAGGAAGCAGCTCTTTCAGTAGTTTAGTTGGAATAGGGTCCAGTATGCAGCTTGAAGGTTTAGAGGCCATGATTATTTTCATAATTGTGTCAAGAGATATAGTACTAAAACACTTAAGTGTCTCTCTTGATCCTAGGTCCTGGCAGAGTTGTGCAGACTCAGGACAGCTGAGCTTTGGAGGAATATGCAGATTTAAAGAGGAGTCCGTAATTTGCTTTCTAATGATCATGATCTTTTCCTCAAAGAAGTTCATGAATTTATTACTGCTGAAGTGAAAGCCATCCTCACTTGGGGAATGTTGCTTTTTAGTTAGCTTTGCGACAGTATCAAAAATACATTTTGGATTGTTCTTATTTTCCTCAATTAAGTTGGAAAAATAGGATGATCGAGCAGCACTGAGGGCTCTTCGATACTGCACGGTACTGTCTTTCCAAGCTAGTCGGAAGACTTCCATTTCCGTTCCAATTTTCTGGAAGCTTGCTTCAGAGCTCGGGTATTTTCTGTATACCAGGGAGCTAGTTTCTTATGACAAATATTTTTTGTTTTAATGGGTGCGACTGCATCTAGGGTATTGCGCAAGGTTAAATTGAGTTCCTCAGTTAGGTGGTTAACTGATTTTTGTCCTCTGACGTCCTTGGGCAGAAGGAGTCTGGAAGGGCATCAAGGAATCTTTGTGTTGTCTGAGAATTTATAGCACGACTTTTGATGCTCCTTGGTTGGGGTCTGAGCAGATTATTTGTTGCGATTGCAAACGTAATAAAATGGTGGTCCGATAGTCCAGGATTATGAGGAAAAACATTAAGATCTACAACATTTATTCCATGGGACAAAACTAGGTCCAGAGACATGTTGGACAAAACTCACGGAGTCGATGATGGCTCCGAAAGCCTTTTGGAGTGGGTCTGTGGACTTTTCCATGTGAATATTAAAATCACCAAAAATTTGAATATTATCTGCTATGACTACAAGGTCCGATAAGAATTCAGGGAACTCAGTGAGGAACGCTGTATATGGCCCAGGAGGCCTGTAAACAGTAGCTATAAAAAGTGATTGAGTAGGCTGCATAGATTTCATGACTAGAAGCTCAAAAGACGAAAACGTAATTTTTTTTTTGTAAATTGAAATTTGCTATCGTAAATGTTAGCAACACCTCCGCCTTTGCGGGATGCACGGGGGATATGGTCACTAGTGTAACCAGGAGGTGAGGCCTCATTTAACACAGTAAATTCATCAGGCTTAAGCCATGTTTCAGTCAGGCCAATCACATCAAGATTATGATCAGTGATTAGTTCATTGACTATAACTGCCTTTGAAGTGAGGGATCTAACATTAAGTAGCCCTATTTTGAGATGTGAGGTATCACGATCTCTTTCAATAATGGCAGGAATGGAGGAGGTCTTTATCCTAGTGAGATTGCTAAGGCGAACACCGCCATGTTTAGTTTTGCCCAACCTAGGTCGAGGCACAGACACAGTCTCAATGGGGATAGCTGAGCTGACTACACTGACTATGCTAGTGGCAGACTAAGCTGGCAGGCTGGCTAACAGCATGCTGCCTGGCCTGCACCCTATTTCATTGTGGAGCTAGAGGAGTTAGAGCCCTGTCTATGTTGGTAGATAAGATGAGAGCACCCCTCATCATGAATCAAGTCGACAATCTACTGGCAAATCCTTTTTAATCCTTGTCATAGGATGAGAAATAATGAAGAGATATTATAGATAAAACGTATTGGTGCTCATCAACCATTGGACATAAACATAAGTTGGAAATTCAACAATGAGTGGTTTGGAAGGAATCAGTGGCTAACTGCAAGCATTGCAAAGCAATAATTAGCCTACGATACAGTGGAGTGGTGGTGTGATCTCAAGTCTAAGATTAAGGGTCTCTTTTCCTGGTTTAAAATTATAAAAATTCAACATTGGACATGCTGTCAATGAACCATGACATGTGCCGCACTCAAAACAACTGTTAACTCTGTACTGCAAAATCTGACTTTAGTGAGTTCAAGACAACTGGGAACTCTGGAAAAACGAGCCAAGACTGGGAAAATACGTTTTGAACTTTCATCCAACTCGGAATTGTACATTTGGAACTCGGGCCTCTTTCTAGAGTTACGACCTGAAGATCACTGACGTCATCATGATTCAACCTTTTTTTCCCCAGAGTTCCCAGTTTTCTTGAAAGCACCATAAATCCAGAGAATGCCAGACTTTGATGACAAAGTTTGATGACAAAAGTTGCCCACAAAGGACCGCTGCGCCACCTTCCTGTTCAAGTGAGTACAACACAACAAGGTGAGTCCAAAAATGTATTGTATGCTGCTGCATAAATTATGTAATATGGCAGGGAGATATGAGAGAGATTAAAGTAGATGTCACACGTCAAAATTTGATGGATGACCCTATGTGAACCTATGTGACCGCTATGTGAACCTAAGGGGCTGCCTGTCAGGACATCCTGATGGTTAGGTGGGGGTCTTTGGGTAAGGGTCCAGTTGTCAGGTCAACCGGTAATGATTTATGACCCAAGCCTGATTTATGACCCTATGTAATGATTTATGACCCTATGTCCTGTTTTAGCAGGCATGCCCATATTTGGGCTTCCGGTCAGGACATCCTGGCCTGGGGTGGGGGTCTTTGGGGTAAGTGTCAAGCTGTCAATGTCGTAAATCAAAAAAAGATCATGATTTATGACCCTATGTAGTGATTGATGCCCCAATGGTTTGTAGAATGGGGGCATGCCCATATTTGGGCTTCCGGTCAGGACATCCTGATGGTTAGGGGTGCTTTTTGGATAAGTAAGTGACCAGGTGTCATGTCAAACTGTTCCTGGATGTCTAGTGTTGGGGGTTGTTAATGAACATTTCAAAGAGGCTGGCTTTGCAGAAGCCTTATAAAGCCCCAGAACAATTCCTGTTTAAGACTGTACAAGATCTTAAGAATAACCATGGAATTTGGGATCGGTGACAAAGCAGTGATGACTGTAACAACTGAAGCGGGTCCTCGGTTGGTCCATAGAGCACGGGCCAAGTATCAACCCGCAATATATGATGCTCCAAAAAAACGTTTTTTAAATGTTTATAGAACCCAAATACCTCCATCAAATGCGCTGAAAGATCAAGTGTTGATGTCTAATGGACAGCTGTGGGGGTATCGGTTTGATTACGTGGCCTGTAGAGTGACCCTCTATACGGTAGCTGAAGGAGAAGAATATACAGACCAGACTGTAGGCTTGGAATATGGTGTTGAAGACTGGTCGGTTTTTCGCAAGGTTGTGTGTCCTGAACTGCGCCTTATCACCAAGGGGTATAGTGTGTTCACGGGCCACGAGACCCGTTGGGAAGGTACCCCTGACTCCTCAGGACGAATATTTCACAGGGTGAAAATACAAAGACAGAATGGACGTCCCTGCGGCTGCGTGGAGTTCTATATCGGCACCCAGGAAATCCGAAACCAAAACCTCAGGGAGGGGGGCCATACTGGGGATACCCGACTGCGTCTGCTTATTCCTTTTAAAAGTTGGGATGTAATGGAATTGAAAATGTTGCAGGCGTTGGATGATCTCTTTGTACAGAGCCAACAGCGGCAGAGCCTTGTTCATTTAAAGAAGTGCATAATATATACGAATCGTAAAGATTACGATGCAAAAGAGCCTCCAGAAGATACAGCGTCAGAAGAAAACTAAGTAAGCGGATGCTTTAACCACGCCCCCCCAGATACCCAATGGCCTTGTTCTACAATAAAAAGAAAAAAGCAGCCAGTTCTTCATTTCAGCATACACCATGGATCTCCAGACCATCTACGTGGACGCATCTACGTCATGGGGCCCCGAAACTAAGGACTCAATGCCTCACAGCCCTACACTCTACTCACCCCTGGCAAGACCCTCGACACCCCCTACATGTACCCAGCCTGAGGATGTGTTTGATGGGGTGGTCAGTACTATTTTTGTGGATACCATCAAGGCCTCTGTAGCTACACTTTTAGACTTGGTGATTGGCGACTATATAAGAGAAAAATGCATCGGCTGTGAGATCAATCACCCCAGCCAGCATCGTCATCCTTGCCTATACGACCCTCCGAGATACTACTTTTTCAATCATTTTGAGGAGCTGGTGAAAAGACTGTGGTCCCGCAGGTTTATACCCTCGCTGGTCAGCGCCCTGGAGGCTATGGGTCTTGTGCCGTCTATCCCTAGAGTTTACGGGGTAACCGAGGCCTTCCTACATGAACTGAAGGAGGCAATTTTCATCCACGAGAAACTCAAAGAAATCCGACACACCCTGGTGGCCGACAACAAATACAGGGAAGCTGTGGTTGCTGATGTGGTGCTTTTCTGGCTCAATAAATCCCAAGAGACCGAGTGACATTTTGTTATTTAGACGTAAAAGCTATGGGTAACTATGTGTCTACGATGTTGGAGCGAATAAATACATTTTTTCTTTTGAGAGACCTTACAAATGTTATGCATCAGATTATTGAAAATAAAGTGAATAATGTATCGTTCTACACGACACACAATACCTGGGCTAATGTAGAGCGTTTGCTGAAAATGGAACAAATCATGAATCATGTACGACATACGGGTGGGAGTTTGCAATGGACACAAATGGTATCAAGAATTGTTGATGAGTCTGAAGAGCTAGAAGTAACTTTGGCTAAGATTTTGCATTATTTGTTTGAACCCCCATTTAATGTGAACGTGTATCATATTTGTTGTTTATATACTTATATATCCGACGTGTGTGTTTTAAAAATTCAGCGACACAAACCTGTAAATCTAAACCATATATACAGGGTGTTGCATGATGTGATTGTTGAGAAAACTGGGACTTGTATCTTGCAACAAATCCTGAATTGGTTGTATACGTAATACTTGGTGTTAAAAAAATAAAAATTCTCAAACTGAAATGTTGTCGTTATTTGAAAGTGGCTCATTAACGTTATTGTCCCTCAGAGAGGCAAGAAGGATGGCTGAACAGCTGTTGAAAAACATTTATTATAATCCCGCTAACCCCGGGTCTTATGGTGGTAAAGAGCGTTTACAGAGAGCAATAGCCGAAGAAACAGGTAGCCTGTTAAGCGATGCTAAAGTGAGTGAGTGGTTATCAGAGCAGGATGCCTATACTCTCCATAAATCTGTAAGAAAACAATTTCCAAGAAATAGAGTTTTTTCTACGCATCCCTTATCCCAATTTCAGGCGGATCTATGCGACATGCAGGCCCTTGCCGATAAAAATGATGGAAATCGCTACATGCTAACGGTTATAGATATTTTCTCTAAAGTAGCCTTTGTAAGGGTTTTAAAAAATAAGAGCGGGGCCGAGGTAACCCGGGCCTTTGACTC
The DNA here is from genome assembly GCF_016432855.1 of Salvelinus namaycush. Classification (NCBI taxonomy): domain Eukaryota; kingdom Metazoa; phylum Chordata; class Actinopteri; order Salmoniformes; family Salmonidae; genus Salvelinus; species Salvelinus namaycush. Next base: position 18,917,131 of record NC_052316.1, read on the forward strand.
GATCTTGAAGGCAGGAGGAGCACCCAATAAAGTGCAGACTGATGGCGGAAAAGAATTCTTCAATAAAACATTTCAGAAGCTGATGAATAAGTATAAAATAATACATTTTGCTACAGGCTCTGATTTGAAAGCTTCGGTTGTGGAACGCTTTAATAGGACTTTGAAAGAGCGGATGTGGCGATATTTTACAGCTCACAACACCCACAGATATACAGACATAGTTCAGGATTTAGTAAACGGGTACAACCACAGCTTCCATAAGAGTATACGTATGAAGCCCTCTGACGTCTCTTCGGAAAACTCTTTTCAAGTCTTTAAAAATATGTATGGTTTGTTCCCACTTCGCCGTAAGAAAAAAATGACTTTTAAATTCCTAGTGGGTGACTTGGTTCGTATATCAAAGTTGAGGGGTGTTTTCGACAAAAAATACGAACAAGGCTTTAGCTCGGAGTTGTTTACCGTTACCGAATGTCTGCCACGCATTCCCCCGGTCTACAAATTAAAAGATTATGACGGGGATCTTATAGAGGGATCTTTTTATGAGAAGGAATTACAGAAGGTCCAGTTGGGTAAAGACAAAGTCTTTCACGTGGAGGAGATTCTAGATCAGAAGAGAGAAAAGGGTAAAAAATGGTTGCTGGTCCGCTGGAAAAACTGGCCTCAAAAGTTCAACAGTTGGGTATTGGAGCATGATGTGGTGGAGGCAACGGGGATTAATTTAAACCCCTAGTCATGATAACTAGCGCATCAGTCGCGTGTACACAGTTGGGCATCATGGAACACAGCGGCTTCTACCTGACTCTCCCCAGTAATGCGTCGGCACAGATATATCGTAATAATCAGAGTTCGAAGTATACAACCAATTTTCCAAAGCCTATAGAGTTATCAGAGGCTTGGGAAGTAGGTCTCAGCGAGATTACATACCCCCATAGTTGGTATAATATCAAAGCTAAGGACCGTGATTTTTATTGCAAAAGGTTATCGGAACCTGCGAAACTTATTAAGCTTAAAAAAGGTTTCTATAGAACCGTCGACAGGATCGTCTCAGAGTTGAATGAACACCTAACCCTGAACAAGATGGAAATATTCCTATTCTACAATCCAATCCATAAAAGGATACAAATCTCAGGGCCTGCTAACGGAGGTATAAAGACCAGCGGTAATTTATCCTACATGTTGGGGATGGGTCCCAATAAATGGACGTATGTGAACGATAAATTATTCCCATTCCCTGCGGATATACATGCAGGCTTTTACAACATATTTGTCTATACCGACATCATAACCTATCAAAGGGTCGGAGACAGCTGTGTGCCCCTCCTGCGAACAGTTCATATAGACGGAAAGGATGGGGACATCGTCACTGTCAATTATGACAAGCCGCACTACGTACATGTCAGCAAGAACTATATTGAAAACATTCTGGTTGAGCTTAAAACGGATCAGAACGAAAACATTGAATTTACTTATGGTAAAACGATTGTAAAACTCCACTTTAGACCCACCAAAACCTCTCTACATATATAATATCTGTATTATATTTATAAACATAATACAAATAAAAGAGTTATGGAGCACCATCAGCTCGACCCTAACCGTTATGTTTCATACTATGTGGATCAAGTTGGTAATGGACTACCAGGATATCATGGAGCACCGACAATGTATGGTGCGGGGATAGGCGGTATATTCCGTAACCTGTTTAGGATGGTTTTACCGTTTATGAAGAGGGGCTTCAGCATAGCCAAACCACATTTAAAATCCGCGGCTAAAAATATAGTAAGTGAGGTTGTAGCCAATGCTATGACCCGAAGGGCGTCACCAGATGTGGAGCATCAAGAAGGCTCGGGGCTTATGATATTGTCTCGAAGACCAAAAAAGAGACCCCCAGGTTTAAGACGCAGGCCGGCACCTAAAAAGCGGCGGTTAACTGTTAAAAGAACCTCAGTAAGTCAAAGACGAGGTAAAGTGAGGAGGTCTGAACCAAAACAGGCTAAAAGAATACTAGGAAGTATTTTCTAAAAGAATAAGTGACATGGCTCTTTTACATCGAATGTCCTCTGAAGCTATAAAGACAGAACTCGATCTTTTCACGGCCCCTTTAACGCAGCATTCAATAGATAGATCCAGTTATGTGGAGATAGCCCCTCTCTCTGCTATTACCGATAACGGGCCTATCGAATTTTTCATACCAGGCCACGGTGACAACTATCTGGACCTCAACAACACCTTGGTGCATTTACGTCTAAAAGTGACCAAAAGAGATGGGTCTAATATTGCAGGCGATGCCAAAGTGAGTCTCATTAATTACCCCTTGGCCACCATTTTCTCCCAAGTTGATGTGACTTTGGGTGAACGCCTAATCAGTCAAAGCAGCGCCACATACCCTTATAGAGCCATCATGGAGTGTTTACTAAACTACTCCGAAGACACTCTCAAAACACAATTTAGCGCCGGGCTGTTTAGCAAGGATACTGCAGGAGCCTCTATGGAATCGACAGACCCTTCCACCGGTGCAAACAAAGGACTAGCGGCACGAGCTCGCTACTGCGCCGAATCTCGAGAGTTTCATTTGCTAGGCCCTATACACTCTGACATTTTCTTTCAAGAACGGTTACTCTTAAATTCGGTTGATTTAAGATTAAAATTAACCAGGGCCAAGGATGATTTTTGCCTGATGTCTCCCCAAGACGGGGATTTTAGTTTGAAAGTGTTGGGGGCCACCCTTTTTATTAAAAAAGTGTCTGTATCTCCGGCCGTACGCCTGGGTCACTCACATGCTTTGATGAAAGGAAATGCCCTTTACCCTCTCCAAAGAATTACCATGAAAACCTTTAGCATACCTGTGGGCAGTAGAATCTGCAGTCAAGAAAACCTATTTCTAGGCCCTTTACCTAGATATGTGGTTATAGGTCTGGTTGATCACGCCTCTAATACGGGGAGTTTAGATAAAAACCCCTTTAATTTTCAACACTTCAATGCAGAGTATGTAGCTCTCTGTCAGGACGGACGTCAGGTTCCTGCTAAGGCTTTCCAACCCCAATTTAACAACAACATATCTGTGCGAGAATTTTACAATCTATTCCTGGCTACAGGGAGGCATCTAAAAGATCTCTCTTTACCTATTGACAGAAATGATTTTGCAGAGGGTTACACGTTGTATGCTTTCAATTTATCCCCTGATGATGACACCTCAGGAAATCTGTCTGTGGTGTCCCAAGGTAACCTCAGGCTGGAAATGCGTTTCCGTACACCTTTAGCCTGTACAGTTAGCATGATTGTTTACGCATGCTCTGATTCAATCTTGGAAGTGAATGCCCGAAGACAGGTCTTAGTGGATTATTATTAAGGACCTTTGAGCAAAGACATGAATACCCAAGAGTTGGAAGGGCTCATGAGCCGCTTGATTGGAAAACAATTTTGTGGAGTGATGGCTTGTGATGAATTACCTATTGAGATATGGCCTGAGAGGCCTGCAATGTTTATTGTCAATACCCATCCTAAACACATGCCTGGTGAACATTGGCTAGCTATGACATTAGAACAGGAAGGTGGAAGAAAAATCTCAACTTTTTTTGATTCCTATGGCTTTCCCCCCGGTTTTTCACATTTCCCTAAATCTATTAAAGATTTTTTGACCCTAAACGGTTCAAAGATCTACTACAGCATCAAACAAGTGCAAGATAACCTTTCCACTACATGCGGTCACCACTGTGTATTTTACCTGTGCCAAAGAGCCCGGGGAGTTTCTTTTGAAGATGTTATGTTTCTTTATAAGGATGATTTAAGAAGTAATGATAACTTTGTATCTTGTTTTGTTAGAAAATATCAAAAGTGTTCAAATGTGTGTCGTTTAAGAACGCGTAATCAAGGCGTATGCTCACGTCATATGTTTCAAGAATGCCACAAATGTTAAATTGCTTATTTTTCAAATAAAACATTTTATTGAATTTAATCATAGTCATTCAAAAGTCATTTTCAAAAGTCTAACCACGCCGAGAGATCGGGATTAGGAAAAGGTCCTGAGACGTTCATGGGAGTAAATGAGTTAGCATCATCGCTTTCATAGGGGGGCGGTGTCGTTGGGGCAGCTTTAGGGGTGCTGTATCTCGTTGAAGGCTTTTGTTTTAAAGCTTGAATCTGTTGACGAAGCTTATGGTTGGGTACACCCGAGAGGGGAATGTTCAGGATTGCCAGGGCCTTAAGAAACTGACGCCAGCCGGGAGGCCTTCGGTCATCAGCAACCTTGTGGGCAGCCGTGGTACTTTTAAGTAAGTCCCCCATATGGGACCCCCTAACAACAGCGCCCTGAAGTATAAACTCTCCAGAATCGTTCCAAGCAGCTAACCCCTTTGAGTCTTTTATCTTGTTCATAATGTATTTAACATTCTTCCTGTTACGTAAAGGCACATGTGTCAGTAGGTCATGCATAACTTTATCTTCAAAAGGCATTTGAGCTTCACCAGACATAGGATCTTCACTAGGTAAGATCGCCGGTACAGGCCTTACCGGGGCCTGGCTATCGTTAGGTTCGACATCTGTTAAAGGGTCCGGTAGGGAAAGTGTTAAATGGTTGGTCTCTCTCTCCCCTTGCTTTACCAGAGTCAAATATCTTTGCATTAGGTTTGTGTATTTTTGGATCTTATCATAGGGGTTCAATCCTTTTCGGTTCAAAACATCCTTCATGGCCGTATCCAAATCATTTTCAGCTGTTTGTCTGATATTTTCAGGACCCTGCATTTGATTTTTAAGTCTATCCAACTCTTGTTGTGGCACCAAGTACATTTTAGTGGCCATCACACCGCGTGTTCAACCCCCACGTCTGGCCGCAATAAGGCTGGTGATGAAGGGCACGGCTATACTGAGTAAAGGTAGAAGAAAACCCCCAGACTGTTGTATACTATGTCTTTTCTTTTGAAGACTGGCCCTTTTATTGGCAAAGAGTTTGATCGCGGTCTTTTGTCTCTTTAATTTTTTCAATTGGTTCAGGGTGAGTGGAATGCGTCCTTTGAGAAGATTCAAAGCAATCTCACATAAGGCTAATATGAGATCTGAAGAACAACTACCCAAGATGGCCTTCCGTCCTTTAGCTGTAGACCCAACTAGCCTTGTCAAGAGGGGCAGGTTTCTTTTTAAACGCAGAGACATAGCGTTTACTTTTTAGGAAGGTATGCAGCAGGCCGCTCCCACGGAAACAGCCCTGTACGTAGCCTAAGGTGTTCTGGAGTATTTGCTTTTAAATCCACGATTAAATAAGAAAATGGCTCTTTGGTAGCGTCCTCATAGCTCTCCATAAAGTATGATTTCCGTCCAGGGTACATCTGCTGAGCTAGAGTGCTAATTTGCAGTTTGTCTCTAGGATTTTTAAACAATACCATGTAGTTGGCATTCAAGCTAATGGTCCGACTATTTTTACCTTGGTGAAACACATTCTGGACCAAGTAAAGCACGGACAGGTTTCTATGATGAGTATATTGGGTAAAAGCTCGTGCAATTTCGGGGTGTTCGCTACCAGCAAATAGCATATCGTCCAAAACCAGCAGATTATATTTATGTGGGGGGAGAAGTTCATCATCAGACAGAGATTCGGGTATTCCTTCAACAAACTTGATTTTTATTGTCTTCAATAATTCATCATACAGAGGTTGGTAACATGAATAACACCATACAATATTGTCAGGCTTTTGAGATAACACATGTTCAGAATTCTCTAAAATACTTTTTACAAAAAAAGTTTTACCACTGTTTGATGGGCCTGCAATTAAGGCCGAAAAGGGCAGTTTTAAACGGGGGTCAAAATCCTCGACAGCCGTCATTATATCTTAAGCTTTAAGACACACTGGGGCTTGTAGCCTAAGTCAGTAGCCAAAGGGCAATGTGGTACCGTCAGGCAATAGCCGTCTCTTGTCATAGACTACCCTGAATCTTTTAGTGAGTGGGGCGTTTCTTAGATGGAACCCCTTTTTATCCCTCACTATTTTGTTGTAGGAGGTCAAAATCTCCAAGTCACTATTCTTGTCATTTACGAACCCCTCGACCAAGCGCGTGATTGATTCCAAGTTTACACGCGGGGCATTTTCGTAGTTTTGAGTCACGCCTTTGGCTTTCAACACCACGTGATTGTCTTTAGTCCTAAAAGCATAGCTTTTGGGCCCACATGAGGACCATTCTGTGATATGGTCACCCTCGGCGAGTTCACTAGTTAAACCCCCAAGATAGTTGCTAAGTGGGGGGTTCCAATCCCCCGGCTTGCTTACATAGACCACAGAGTCTGTGTCGTGGTAAAGAACCCGCCGCTGAAGCTGTTCCATGAGGGTGTACAGTTCAAGTCGGGCATAGGCTGTGGTAAATGCTGCAAGAAACACATTTACATTACCTGGGGGTAGAACCCACTTTGGGTTGCGCCGCCATTGCACCATGGCAATGTCTTGACTCAAGAATGAAAAATGTGAAATTTCGTATTGGTCCGAAAAAACAAATTCCAAAAATTCTTCCGGGTCTTTAATGATCGAAGTTGTTAGCATATTGCTTCTCTGCGCTAACTTCCCCCAAAGGGAGTTCAAGTACAATTTCGAAACATTTCTTTTGGTTTTGTTGACCTGTATTCTGTCAGGGTCAAGAAGTATGCCTTCTCTGTCATGGTAGTCTTGAATGTACTTCTCTTTACTCTCTTGATCTGTGACCGATGCTGGATAGCCTGAAGCCATCTGCTTGCATCTCAAGAAGGTCTTGATGTACTCTTTAAAAAGTGTGTCTGATTTCCTGGAAAAGTTCCACACTTCAAAGATTTTGGCCACACGATACCCCTTCTCCAAAGCCTTAGAGAATTCAACGGTGACCCATACACCTGTCAGGGCTCTTTCTTGATCTGAGTGATCACATGGGTTTTCCTGGTTGTTGTGTTCACAGCATGTGCGACAAAGGGGAAAGAAAAGTTTTCCTTTAGACCCCTTGTAAGGCAGCACAGGTATAAACAGACCCCTAGGAGGGTAGACAGTCGCTTTGATTAAACCAAAATAATTTTGAGGTATGTCAAAGTCGCTGTGAATAATTTCAGGATGCCCTATAGGATAGCATGAGGAACTCATTACATGAGGATATAGGGATGTAAAATCTACATAGCCTATTGTCTCGTCGGGTTGAGCTACATAACGCAATGTCAAAGCATTGGTCCTGCCTCCAAACAAGGCCTGTCTCGGTTCCAGGGGCTCTGGAGGGTCATATTGGGTAAGGAAGGCCTGAACATGAGGATCCGCCTTTTTCAGGGCTGTCCATTCGTGTTCCCACAAAACCACAACTTTTAACCCGTAAGTAGCCTTTAAAGAATTCAGTTTGTCTTGAAACTCTTGGTACATTTCCCCAAAAGTCTTTTGGGTTAGGACACACATGGCCTGGGGGACAAAGCATAATTTACAACCGTGGAAGAAACAACCGTTGTACTCATACACTGTCTCAACACCGTCAATCTGTGTGTATCCATCGACATGGTAAGGCCCAAAAGCCTTCTCCCCCCGATTCAAAGCATGTTGGATAAAAACATTTTTATCCTGGGCGAGGTACTCCAACCATTGAATGGAACCACTAGAGTAGGCCTTGAATTGTCGTCGGTAGTTGTCTGGCGATGGGATAGCTATAGATGCTGGAGTTAGATAGTGTGTACGATAGGTTTTCATGCACGCGGATGCAATAGTTGTACAGCTCCAGGGGTCAATGCCTGCATCTTTGATTACCTCTTCTCTGAATCTGAGGCATCCTTCACGTAGTATAACCACGTCATTGTCACAGTATGATTCCATCTCTTTATGAAAATCAAAAGTTCCATGTCTTACTGTCTCGTACCACGTCATGAATTTCTCACGCTCTTTGGGAGACATTTGATCACAACCGTACATTTCGGGGGCTGGATAAGCTCCTATATAATGTAGATTCTCCTCAGATGTGAAGAAGTGGGGGAAATAGCCTTTGACCGAGTTTTCAAAACCCAAGGCCTCTGGCATTTGAGCCAATCTCATGGGTAAGAAGCTTAAGCTGTCAATGTATCTCTGTTTGAAGGCGTGGTCAACAAAACATAAGATTTTACTCCCTTGAGCAATGACACTGGGCGCCACGCCTTGCTGTATCAAAGGGTTCAGAAGCAGATAGGAGTCATAGGCTCGCGCATTGTGAGCTATAAACGTGAAGTTTCTGTACTGGGCCTTTCTAAAATGTTTTAGAAAGAGTCGGGCGCAATCGGGCCCCTCGGCCGACCACTTTTCACCGGTGAAAGTCATGGTAGATACAAAAATAGGCAAGTGAACCCCTGATTGCTGATTTGTCTCAAAATCATAAAAAACATATTTCTCTGTATGTTCATCTTCAGCCAAGGGCTGAATGTAACACTCATGTGGTACTTCTTGAACAAGTTCTGCGTCTCTGCTTTTCAAGGGCCCTTTACAGATTGGGCAATGTAGAATACCACAAACATGGGGTTTAGGGCTGTCTATTTTAAGGTTGTAATTGCAATGACATTTTGGACATTTCTTGTTAATGTCACAACTGCTTACAGATTTACAGGCCTTGGGGTGCCATGTTTCAGTTTTGTGTTTTTCGTAACAGTAGGCCGAACGACATGTGCGGTGACAATCCTCACAGGGTGTCAAGTTTAGCGGTTGCATAGGGCATTGTTTATCCAGACATACTGAACAGTTATAACGGCACGAGTGCCCCCCCTTGCGGGTGTAGCCGGTATGACAGGCTGGACAGACATATGGGGCGCCTAAAAATGCTGTGATGTTAGTTACGGCATAGTAATGCTCATTTTGCACATAAAAGTACATAGTCTTAGGGTGTGGTTCTTGTATATTTTGGAACTTCAAGAGAGCGTCATTAGCCCTGCTGTGGTACAAAACCACAATCTTGATATTCAGAAAGTTTTCAAATTTGCCTATGTCGGAGAAAGCCACAGCCTCCTGTATACCTAAACCCACAGCCTTTTGTAGCTCTTGAGCTTTCTGTAACGCTTCGCGCTCTGTACATCCTGGGCTGAGTAAGTGGGCCAAACCTATGGCAAAGCATAGCTTATTACCATGATTGTGAACGATTATGAGGTAGGCCTTTTTATTGCTTATGATTTCGGACTGCATCAGGCTATCGAGTTTACGTCTCTGCCCGCCGCCCCCTTGTGGTGGCCGGACTAATTGTACTACAAGTTCGAGGGTCCTATCTGCTAGCACGTTTAAATTTGACTGAACAAGGCGTTCTAGCAGGTTAACAAATTGTTCAAGATCTGCTTCACCCTTATTTAAAATAAGCGATACACGGCTCTGCAGACTGTCTCCAAAAATTTCCAACTGTAAGGTATCCCTTGGTTGGCTATAAGCTCTAACTCTATCTACCAGTTCATTCAAAGTGTCCATAAGCATTACGTAAAACACAGCATATTCCCGAATCTGACCCCCCCATGCGAAATTGAAAAACTGTCGAACCTCAATATTGTGGAATTTATTTCGATACAAAACATGTTCACTGCGATCAAGACCATCCCCATCCTGATTTGCTAGACAATTGTCCAACTGTTCAAAAACATCGTATTGGGTTTCAGACTCTTCAGACATGGGTGTTAAAGGCTGGCTTAGAGGTGTAGGTGGTGCAGAATTAAACCTAGGGCTCTCGTTCTGTACATTGTGATCAAGACCTTCCCGCTCCAGATTTGATAGACATTTGTTCAGCTGTTCAAAAACATCGTATTGGGTTTCAGACTCTTCGAACATGGGTGTTAAAGGATGGCTTAGAGGTGTAGGGGGTGCAGAATTAAACCTAGGGCTCTCGTTCATCAGGGTAATTAAAGATATGATTGATTCGGGTATCTGTGATAACCTGTTTTCATCGGCAGACCCTGACTCATTCATACGTGTAATAATTTCAATGAGTTCGGAGGGAATCTGGGATAATAGGTTTTCATCTATAGCCCCTATGTCAATTAGCCCAGAATCATTCATATGGTTAATTATATCTTGGAGCTCTGTAGGGATTTCCGCTAAGAGGGTTTCAATTGTCTCGCTTAGGTCTATAGGGGGCGCCATTTCTCTACTTAAGGATGTGTGTGCTTGTGTTTTTTACATATGTGTTTTTTAACGGAGGTATTTGCTTGTTTTAACCCTACTGTTGTTTAACATGCGGGGAAGCTCTCTACGCCAGAATGACACATCCTGATTGTATTGATGTTCGAATAGAATACCCATACGACGTTGAAGTAAAGCCTTTCGTGATTTTAAACCCTGTGTAAAAGCCTTGAAAAGCACGGCTTGGTCTATTTCACAAGAGGCTGTTGCCCCACCAGAATTGGCCGTTTCAATAAGGTTGGCCACTTCACAGAACATCAAATCGTCTACCTCAGAAATGTCATTTAAAACTTTGAAATCATCAGGCTTCGCTGTTCTGGTGACTGGGGTCTTTGGCGCCTCCTCGGGATCTAGATGTGTAGCTTCTTGGATGTCTTTATAAGCCGGCGAGGAGTCTGCATTAAAAATAATACATACAGAAAAATAGGTTATTAACCCTAAAATATGTTTGATAAAAATGTAAAATACATTTCAGATATAAGCCTATATATTAACAATACATTAATTAAATACCTCGGCTTTTTTGAAGAGGGCTGTTCTGAAGAAGCTCTGAGAACTCGGGAACATGTCTTTGGGCAACCCTAATTATAGCATCTGCCTGGTCTGTAGCTTGTGAGCCTGAAATAAAAAATAAAAAAAACAGCATTAGGCCATGTTTAAACATATTATTTTATATATTCAGGCATAAAAATAAAATATATATATAAATGATAATTGATTCATACCTTGTCCTTGTAACGCTGTCTCGTGAATACCCGCCCAGTAGTATTGTTCGGGTGAAGCGGACCTGTGGATCTGGGCACTGATTGTCCGTTGGTGTTTAATAGGGGGCGCCCAACGGTCCTGGCTCAGGGGAGTTGACCTGCCGTTTAAAGTCTCTGTTTGCGGCTTGTGTGTAAATACATCCTGGGAGTAGGGCAAAATTGTCTCGTAGGCATATCCTTCACAGAAACCGTGTAGACTACCTATGGCATCCCTTCTCGGAGGTATTTCCGCTGTAAACACATAAAATAACTTTTAATATAAGATGCCGACACTTTTTGTTTTTAAGGTATAAATATTCTTACGGAATTCTTGGATCTTACTTACTACAATTCAGGGTCGGCGTTGGGATGTAAGCAATTTGTTCCGGAGACCCTACGGCCGGTTCGAGCTCATTTATATCTCGGAGAATCTGCGTGAAGGTTTGAGAATCTAAAAAAACATTAGATAATATTAAAGCTCTAATCATTTTAGCTAATATTGACATTTTATACGTTAAGAATCCGGGCCCTAAGGCCTGTTTAATATTTCTATAACATACAACGTTTTCAAACAATTCCCCAGAACAAACAAATCTAATATATAGCATATGTAAATATTTATTTCAAGAACTAACCTTCAGAAATATCCATGAGGAGGTTTTTCCCAGATTATCTTTTTTAACGGGGTCCGTCCGATAACTATTCCTGGGGGGAATGCTGTAGGGTAACTGCGCTAAAACGAGGCTAACAGGGGGACCTGTTTTGCATAGCTTTTGTAGCCGTCTGACTCTAGTGGTGTCGTATTTTTTCGCGCTAAAACCGCCTCAAAGTTATCTTTGAAGCCTAAGACATGTGGTTCAAACACCTGCCATTTGGTTCAAACATAGGGTATTGGGGGGGTGTCTAAACATTAGGTATCTTTTTGATATTCTAAAATCTCCGGGGGCTAGCATCTAGATGCTGGGGTGGGGAGGTCTCGACATCGCTGGGCTGAATGACTTTTAGGCATCTGTTTTGCCAGATAGTGTAAACCTTGGTTTCAAACGACCCCCATGCATAGAGAGCCTTGAGCGCAGATGCAAGGGTATTTTTTTAACAAACACACCCGACCCTTTTTTCTCTGTTTTTGAAACACACACACACACACGCGCGCACATTGCGCAAGTTTTTTTCTCAGGGACCGACTGCGCTAAGAGTGAACAAACGCGAGAGTTCCTGACATGGTAAGATTCTGGTTTTAAAACCATTTATTTCATTCAAAATATTTAGTACATACATTTTATAGCCTTACATTATTAAGGTATTTTACAATGCCGTTCTTACAGATCCAGGGATCTGATGCAACCACCCCCCATTGTCAGTGTCCAGTTGGTCATCAAAATGCCGGGATCTCTTGCCAGGCTCAGCAACACTTGGTAAGTTTTCACTCCAGGGGTAGATCCGACGTCTGGCCTTTTGGTCTTGACTCTGTCTCAAGGAAAGCCTCGCCCAGCGCTGTAACTGTTCACCATTTTGGAAGAGAATGTCCAGCTTATTCATAAGGGTTATGAAAATTGGATAATCCACCCATTTAAAACTAAACACAGGAATAAAAAAGTTTACATGTTTGCGTGCTCTGGAAGCTACAGGAGAATTGACAGACTTTGTAGCATTAGACTTATCATAAAGGTCACAGGCTAAAATTGTCACTTTGTTGTCAGGGCTATAGTCCATTGAAGCAATTCTTAGAGCCTTGAGATCACTGCGGCCGCAGACCTGTTCTTCCAAAGCATATCCTGGCACATTTGTACCACTCAGGACCTGTTCAATTTTACAAAGCGCCAGCCTGATGTTTAGCCATTCTCTCATCCCCAGAGCCGGGGGAAAACTCCCAGGTTTTGCCTGATAAAGGGGTTTGGGTCCACTGTCTGTGAATATCTTTACCGTAGAATCCTCCGGGTGGAATATGTAAGACATGTGGCCCTCACTCGTACCCAAAAATCCTTTAAAACATTCTGGAGCTTCACACAGAACTTTTTCAAGGCTTTGGTCACTGGGTTCATGACAAGCCGTGCATAACATCCCTAAAATTGGCATAGGTGTCATTTTTGTTTAATATTCAGGGGGGTTATCATGTACAGGCTTAAACAGGTATTGTTCAGCCGCTTTATAAGGGGCATTAACCACCCCCAAACCGTGAGAAACAGGTTGACCTGACACCTGGTCACTTACTCAACCCTACCCCCCTAACCACCACGATGTCCTGACCTGAAACCCAAATATTGACATGCACCCTTCTACATGACATAGGGTCATAAATCATTACATAGGGTCATAAATCAGGCTTGGGTCATAAATCATTACCGGTTGACCTGACAACTGGACCCTTACCCAAAGACCCCCACCTAACCATCAGGATGTCCTGACAGGCAGCCCCTTAGGTTCACATAGCGGTCACATAGGTTCACATAGGGTCATCCATCAAATTTTGACGTGTGACATCTACTTTAATCTCTCTGATATGTACACTGTAGCTAAGAAAGTAATACTAAGTGTGTGTTGTGTAGTAAGCTGTTAGTAGCCCATGTGCCTCACCCTAATAATTTAGCCTATTTTCACCTCTTAATTTCACCTCCTGTTCTGACTTGGTGGTGCACATGTAGCCTGTAATCTGTTTTTGAGAAATGTAATCATCGAATATTGTACGAGTTTTCATTGTCTGCTTATATGCCCTCTTTATCCTATGCTTCTGTCACGTGTGCTCCCTCTCCAGGCCTCTAGGTCACCAGGCTGCTCATTATGGCGCACACCTGTCACCATCATTACACGCGTAATGTGTCATCAGACTCACCTGGACTCCATCACTTCCCTGATTACCTTCCCTATACATGTCAATCCCTTTGGTTCCTTTCCCAGGCGTTATTGTTTCTGTTTCTGTTTCTTGTCTGTGTGCTGTTAGTGTTTCTTGTTTTTTATTATGTTCTATTAAAACACTCACTCCTTGAACTTGCTTCCCGACTCCCAGCGCACATCGTTGCAGCTTCTGACTTGGTGTACAGGGAGAATACTGTAAGAACGGCCCATGTTCTGAATTCTGTCGCTGTACATTTCAAAAGTGCAGAACAAATAGTTATATTGACTACGTCCGTCCTAGCTCGCTCATGAATGTCTTAATCGAAATTACGGATTGCCTCTTATCTGCTTGTCGTCCCCTTATGCCATAGTTTGTACATCTCAATTGTCAGTAGAAACCACATTTGTTTAAGCAAGTCTTCCATATCAGCTATGTTTTTTAAAAGGCAGTAAATGAGGCTGTATGAACTGTTTCGCTGCCAGACAAGGCTCCACTGATAGCCAGGAGTAGCAGTGGTAAGGTGCTGGGACTGCTGTTGGGACAGCTTTGTGTAGGCCCTAACAGTTTGTGGGCACCGTTTGTCACCGTTATAGTGCAATTAATGTATTGTTAAGTGTTGTGTTGTGTAGTGGCTTTGCTGGCATGCATCCCACATCTTATTTTTTTTGCCCCACAAGGATTTACATGCTAAAATCGCCACTGCCAACCTCACTCCGAATTTACTTTTACATACAGCTTGTGTAAGTTAGAGGAGTTACTTTCAACTATTCAATGCTATTTAGGTTGTCTATGGAAATGAGTATGGAAGCTGATCAATATCTACATTTTGTATTTATTTATTTATTTAACCTTTAATTAACAACGCAAGTCAGTTAAGAACAAATTTGTCACGTTCCTGACCTGTTTTCCCTTGTTTTTGTATTTGTTTAGTATGGTCAGGGCGTGAGTTGGGGTGGGCATTCTATGTTGTGTGTCTAGTTTGTCTGTTTCTGTGTTCAGCCTAATATGGTTCTCAATCAGAGGCAGCTGTCAATCGTTGTCCCTGATTGAGAATCATATATAGGTGGCTTGTTTTGTGTTGGGGATTGTGGGTGGTTGTTTCCTGTCTCTGTGTTTGTGTTCTGCACCAGATAGGACTGTCTCGGTTTTCACATTTGTTGTTTTGTATTGTTGTAAGTGTTCACAGTTCGTTAAATTAAACATGTTGAACACTAACTGCGCTGCATTTTGGTCCTCTCCATCATCCCAGGAAGAAAGCCGTTACAGAACCACCCACCTAACCCGGACCAAGCAGCAGCAGCAGGAGAGGCTGCAGCAGCAGCAGCAGGAGAGGCTGCACTATTTGGAGGAATGGACATGGGAGGACGAATTAGACGGCAAAGGACCCTGGGCAGAGCCAGGGGAATATCGCCGCCCCAAAGAAGAGCTGGAGGCAGCGAAGGCGGAGAGGCGCTATTATGAGGCGCTAGCACGGCAGAGCGGCTGGAGGCCCGAGAGGCAGCCCCAAAAATTTCTTGGGGGGAGGCACACGGGGAGTGTGGCGGAGTCAGGAGTCAGACCTGAGCCAACTCCCCCTGCTTACCGTAAGGAGCCGGTCAGGGCGGAATTGGAGGTGAGCGACGCAGAGACAGTGAAGGAGTTAATGGGGAAATTGGAGGAGAGAGTTATAAGGGAGGTGCTGGTTTGGTGCATGAGGCACGACATCCGCCTGACTGAACGTGTCGGGGAGTTGATGTCACCGGGAACAGCTCTCCATACTCGTCCTGAGGTGCGTGCTAGCCGTCTGGTTAAGACTGTGCCAGCCTCATGCACCAGGCCTCCTGTGCGCCTCCCTAGCCCTGCACGTCCTCTGCCAGCTCGGCGCTACAGCTCTCCCAGCCGTGCTTCCAGTGGAGAGAGAGGGCGTCGTACCGGGCAGGCACCGTGTTATGCGGTGGAGCGCACGGTGTCCCCGGTGCGTGTGCTTAGCCCGGTGCGTGTGCTTAGCCCGGTGCGCAACATCTCAGCTCCCCACATCTGCCGGGCTAGGGTGAAGATCCAGCCAGGGCGGATGGTGCCAGCCCTGCTCTCAAGACCTCCAGTGCGCCTTCACGGTCCGGTCTGTCCAGTACCACCAGTGCCTACACCACGCACCAGGTTTCCAGTGCGTCTCCAGAGCCCAGTTCCTCCTCCACGCACTCTCCCTGCGGTGCGTGTCTCCAGCCCAGTACCTCCAGTTCCGGCACCACGCACCACGCACCAAGCCTCCTGTGCGTCTCCAGAGTCCTGTACGCACTGTTCCTTCTCCCCGCACTCGCCCTGAGGTGCGTGCCCTCAGCCCGGTACCACCAGTTCCGGTACCACGCACCAGGCCAATAGTGCGTCTCGAGATTCCAGTGTGCCCTGTTCCTGCTCCCCGCACTAGCCTTGAGGTGCGTGTCTCCAGTCCGGTACCACCAGTTCCGGCACCACGCACCAGGCCTACTGTGCGCCTCAGCAGGTCAGAGTCGGTCGTCTGCCCAGCGCCGTCTGAGCCATCCGTCTGCCCAGCGCCGTCTGAGCCATCCGTCTGCCCAGCGCCGTCTGAGCCATCCGTCTGCCCAGCGCCGTCTGAGCCATCCGTCTGCCCAGCGCCATCTGAGCCATCCGTCTGTCCCGAGCCGTTAGAGCCGCCCGTCTGTCCCGAGCCGTCAGAGCCGTTCGTCAGTCAGGAGCCGCTAGAGCCGTCCGTCAGTCAGGAGCTGCCAGAGCCGCCAGCCAGTCAGGAGCTGCCGGAGCCGCCAGCCAGTCAGGAGCCGCCAGCCAGTCAGGAGCTGCCAGAGCCGCCCTCCAGTCATGAGCCGCCCTCCAGTCATGAGCCGCCCTCCAGTCATGAGCTGCCTTCCAGTCATGAGCTGCCCTTCAGTCATGAGCTGCCTTCCAGTCATGAGCTGCCTTCCAGTCATGAGCTGCCTTCCAGTCATGAGCTGCCTTCCAGTCATGAGCTGCCTTCCAGTCATGAGCTGCCTTCCAGTCATGAGCTGCCCTCCAGTCATGAGCTACCTCTCTGTCCTGAGCTACCTCTCTGTCCTGAGCTACCTCTCTGTCCTGAGTTATCTCCTCTATTTAGGAGGGACCTTTGGGAAGGTTCCTAGACCAGGGTCGGGGGCGAGGGTCGCCACTCAAAGGACGCTAAGGAGGGGGACAAAGACAATGGTGGAGTGGTGTCCTCGTCCTGCGCCGGAGCCGCCACCGCGGACAGATGCCCACCCAGACCCTCCCCTTGAGTTTTAGGGGTGCGGGGGTTCTGTCACGTTCCTGACCTGTTTTCCCTTGTTTTTGTATTTGTTTAGTATGGTCAGGGCGTGAGTTGGGGTGGCCATTCTATGTTGTGTGTCTAGTTTGTCTGTTTCTGTGTTCAGCCTAATATGGTTCTCAATCAGAGGCAGCTGTCAATCGTTGTCCCTGATTGAGAATCATATATAGGTGGCTTGTTTTGTGTTGGGGATTGTGGGTGGTTGTTTCCTGTCTCTGTGTTTGTGTTCTGCACCAGATAGGACTGTCTCGGTTTTCACGTTTGTTGTTTTGTACTGTTGTAAGTGTTCACAGTTCGTTAAATTAAACATGTTGAACATTAACTGCGCTGCATTTTGGTCCTCTCCTTCATCCCAGGAAGAAAGCCGTTACAAAATTCTTATTTAAAATGACGGCCTACCAAAAGACAAAAGGCCTCCTAGGGGGACAGGGGCCTGGGTTTAAAAAATACAATATAAATGCCTTGACATGATAGCTCAGCTGAAACGAACACAACTCGTTTCCAAAATAAGCAGCGTACATAGAGGCAATGGCGCAGGAGAAGAAGGCTGACGTCTTACCTGTCCCAGACCGATTGTGGTTTTTTGTTCGTTTATTTGCGTTGTTTGAAACTTATTTTTTTACTTATTTTGTACAGTCATGGCCAAAAGTTCTGAGAATTACACTAATATTAATTTTCACAAAGTTTGCTGCCTCAGTTTGTATGATGGCAATTTGCATATACTCCAGAATGTTATGAAGAGTGATCAGATGAATTGCAATTAATTGCAAAGTCCCTCTTTGCCATGCAAATGAACTGAATCCCCAAAAAACATTTCCACTGCATTTCAGACCTGCCACAAAAGGACCAGCTGACATCATGTCAGGGATTCTCTCGTTAACACAGGTGTGAGTGTTGACGAGGACAAGGCTGGAGATCACTCTGTCATGCTGATTG
Source organism: Salvelinus namaycush (assembly GCF_016432855.1). Taxonomy (NCBI): domain Eukaryota; kingdom Metazoa; phylum Chordata; class Actinopteri; order Salmoniformes; family Salmonidae; genus Salvelinus; species Salvelinus namaycush. The sequence continues at coordinate 18,935,017 of NC_052316.1, forward strand.
AGTTTGAATAACAGACTGGAAGCTTCAAAAGGAGGCTGGTGAAACACGTACCGTCATCATTGCTTTGCACAAAAAGGGCTTCACAGGCAAGGATATTGCTGCCAGTAAGATTACACCTAAATCAACCATTTATCGGATCATCAAGAACTTCAAGGAGTGCGGTTCAATTGTTGTGAAGAAGGCTTTAGGGCGCCCAAGAAAGTCCAGCAAGCGCCAGGACCGTCTCCTAAAGTTGATTCAGCTGCAGGATCGGGGCACCACCAGTACAGAGCTTGCTCAGGAATGGCAGCAGGCAGGTGTGAGTGCATCTGCACGCAGTGAGGCGAATACTTTTGGAGGATGGCCTGGTGTCAAGAAGGGCAGCAAAGAAGCCACTTCTCTCCAGGAAAAACATCAGGGACAGACTGATATTCTGCAAAAGGTACAGGGATTGGACTGCTGAGGACTGGGGTGAAGTCATTTTCTCTGATGAATCCCCTTTCCGATTGTTTGAGGCATCTGGAAAAAAGCTTGTCCGGAGAAGACAAGGTGAGCACTACCATCAGTCCTGTGTCATGCCAACAGTAAAGCATCCTGAGACCATTCACGTGTGGGGTGAATCAGCCAAGGGAGTGGGCTCACTCACAATTTTGCCTAAGAACACAGCCATGAATAAAGAATGGTACCAACACATCCTCCGAGAGCAACTTCTCCCAACCATCCAGGAACAGTTTGGTGACGAACAATGCCTTTTCCAGCATGATGACGCACCTTGCCATAAGGCAAAAGTGATAACTAAGTGGCTCGGGGAACAAAGCATCAATATTTTGGGTCCATGGCCAGGAAACTCCCCAGACCTTAATCCCATTGAGAACTTGTGGTCAACCCTCAAGAGGCAGGTGGACAAACAAAATCCCACAAAGTCTGACAAACTCCAAGCATAGATTATGCAAGAATGGGCTGCCATCAGTCAGGATGTGGCCCAGAATTAATTGACAGCATGCCAGGGCGGATTGCAGAGGTCTTGAAAAAGAAGGGTCAACACTGCAAATATTGACTCTTTGCATCAACTTCATGTAATTGTCAATAAAATCCTTTGACACTTATGAAATGCTTGTAATTATACTTCAGTATTCCATAGTAACATCTGACAAAAACATCTAAAGACACTGAGGCAGCAGACTTTGTGAAAATTAATATTTGTGTCATTCTCAAAACTTTTGGCCACGACTGTACATAATCTTGCCGCTACCATCTCTTATGACCGAAAATAACTTCTGGACATCAGGACTGCGATTACTCCCCACGGATTGGCAGAATCCTTTTTGTCCTTTAATGAGTCTGACACAAATGATATACTGCTTTCTCGGGAACAGTCCCAGATCCCCGTGATATGCGTGAAGAGGAGGCGGAGATAACGGGGCCAGACGGCGGGCTGCCTTCTGAGAATTCGTAGGCGATCGAATAAACGGCCACTTCCTTCCATTCTTCGAGCAAATGTACAATCTTTGGAGAAAAAAATCGATGACCTACGCAGAAGATTAAACTGTCAATGGGACATTCAAAACTGTAATATCTTATGCTTCACGGAGTCGTGGCTGAACGACGACACTATCAACATACAGCTGGCTGGTTATACGCTGTACCGGCAGGATAGAACAGCAGCGTCTGTTAAGACAAGGGGTGGTAAATAACAGCTGGTGCACAATATCTAAGGAAGTCGAGTATCTCATGAAGCTGTAGACCACACTATCTACCAAGATAGTTTTCATCTGTATTTTTCGTAGTACATACCACCACAGACTGAGGCTGGCACAAAGACAGCATTGAATAAGCTGTATTCCGCCATAAGCTAACAAGAAAACGCTCACCCAGAGGTGGCGCTCCAAGTAGCCGGGAACTTTAATGCAGGGAAACTTAAATCCATTTTACCTCATTTCTATCAGCATGTTAAATGTGCAACCAGAGGGGGAAAAACTCTGGACCACCTTTACTCCACACACAGAGCTCTCTCTTGCCCTCCATTTGGAAAATCTGACCATAATTCTATCCTCCTGATTCCTGTTCACAAGCAAAAAGCACCAGTGACTAGATCAATTAAAAAGTGGTCAGATGAAGCAGATGCTAAGCTACAGGACTGTTTTCCTTGCACAGACTGGAATATGTTCCGAGATTCGTCCGATGGCAATGAGGAGTACACCACATAAGTCATTGGCTTCATCAATAAGTGCATCGATGATGTCGTCCTCACAGTGATCGTACATACATACCCCAACCAGAAGCCATGGATTACAGGCAACATCTGCACTGAGCTAAAGGCTAGAGCTGACGCTTTCAAGGAGCGGGACTCTAACCCGGAAGCTTACAATAAATCCCGCTATGCCCTCTGACGAAACATCAAACAGGCAAAGCTTCAATACAGGACTAAGATCGAATCGTACTACACCGGCTCTGACGCTAGTCGGATGTGGCAGGGCTTGCAAACCATTACAGACTACAAAGGGAAGCACAGCCGAGAGCTGCCCAGTGACACGAGCCTACCAGACGGGTCTATGCTCGTTTCTTAGGTAAATAACACTGAAACATGCATGAGAGCACTGTTATGGGTGTAAGATGGCACAGTGATGCCATCTGTTGGTAAATGTTCATTACTGCAACTCATGTATTTATACCGGGGTGCTTGAGACACCCGGGAGTGTCATGATGTACAGAACAAGGCTGGTTACTCGCATGAATGTCTCTGTCTCGTCATTTAACGTTTCGAACATGGTGTCAGAAGAGGGATTTGAACCATGCGTTCCTCAAATTAGAGTAACCTGTACTGGTTTACCAAACAATTGTTTATTTGAGTAAAATTTCGCCGAAATTGGCCTTAGCTAGAGTGAGTTTGCTAGTTAGCTTCAGTGTTGTTAGCACCGGTTAGACATGGCAGCGAACATTCCCCCTCCCGCCGTTATGAAGCTCAGCGGGGATTGGAGCACGAACTGGGATACGTTTAGAGGTGAATGGGAGGACTATGCGCTAGCAACGGGACTTCTGGAAAAGGACGATGAAGTAGTGGCTGCCACTTTGAGGACTATAATGGGAACTGAATGCCGACACGTATACAAACACAACCTGAACCTAACAGCAGCTCAGCAAGGTAACGCTATAACTATTCTTGATGCTCTTGAACATTACTTTAAGCCAGCAAAGAACGTCATCTACGAGCGTTATGTTTTCGGTTGTTGCAAACAGGAGGACGGGGAGTCCATTGACAGCTTTGTCACTAGGTTAAGGGAAAAGGCAGCTACATGTGACTATGGTGCTTTAAGAGATGAACTGATCAGAGATAAGATTGTGCTTGGCATAACTGATGAGGGCACCCGCAGACGTTTGCTGAGAGAACGTGACCTGACGCTGGTCTTGGCAGTGGAGACATGCCGTGCAGCAGAGCTTACTGATATACGGATAAGGTCCATGGAGCTAGAAAGGCAACATATGGACAATGTCAATGCTACATTAAGACAGCCAGTAAAGAAATTCCCCTTTGCTACAGCTAATGCTAATACTACAGCCAACTCGGCAGTAGACAACCCCAATACATGCCGATATTGTGGCATTTTTCATGGACGAGGAAAAGAACACTGCCCAGCCTATGGAAAAATATGCAAATCCTGTGGTACAGCTAATCATTTTGCAAGGGTCTGCATGAAAAGCAAGAGAAAGGAGGGTAAGGTGCACTCCATTGAAACAAACACAGATGAAGGGAACAACAGCACAGAGGATGTATATGCTAGCGAGTGCATAGGGGCAGTGAAGGCAAAAGGAAAAAAGTGGTTTGTCACTCTGCTACTTAATAATAAACCACAGCAATGC